>NC_142015.1:16543821-16838969 GCF_049901735.1 Notechis scutatus
CCTGGCCATGTTGCATTCATCTACCTTCTCTTTCAAAGCCCAGTCTTATTTTTGCGTCTTTCTCTGCATGATAGGATGGCAGCTAAATTGCCCAGGGATGAGTGATGTCAAGCTGGGAAGACGTTTTCCTGATCACAAGTGCTGACATATCGCCGCCAGAGAAAGCTCAGACCTCTCCTCCTAGCCTGGTGTAGTTGGAGAAATTGTTGTGATTCCACCCCTTGTGACTAGCTGACACTGAACAGGTCAGAGATACTTTTGACCTTCGTTGAAATGCTTTGGAAAATTACAGGATCTTTAATGCTCTTAGACATAGACTTGAGTTTATAACAGATAACATATGAAGGCACAATGCAGACTTTTGTATATTGTATACCATAAAGAGTGCCATTGTATATTAAATCACACCCTGTATGAGCATGCCTTTCATTTTACAGTCTGTTTTACAAAGAAAATTTCTGCTACTGCATGGGGCAAATGGTTTTTTTTTTCTTTGGGGGGAGGGGTTAGAGGGAGGAAACCACTAGGGCTCTTTATGTATTAAAAAAAAGTAAACAGATATAACATAAAACAGTGGTTCAGGCCAGGCCAAAATCTGATTTAATCAACATTTAACAGAATTAATCTCATTTCTCTCCGTGAATGTAATCCTTTCCCCTTTCTGTCCACCAAAAGTGGCAATTCCCTGGCAACTTCTAAAGAGGCCCCAGTGGCTGCATGATCCAAGACTTTCCAAATTGTGCTTCTTTAAGCCACAAACCTTCTCACTGAGTCGGTCACCGGCAGATGCTGCTGCAGGTTTCTGCAGGTAAGAGCCTAGAGCAGCCCAAATGGGTGGCCTGAGCACGCCATCTCCCATTCCCCGCTTGGAGTTGTCAGTTATACGGCAGTCCACCTGCAAGCTCCGGCAACGTCTTCGGAATGTGACCTCTGTGCCCTCTTTTGCCTCTTGCAAAGGATCAGGCTTCATGCCACCCCATTATGTTATAGCCCATGGCAGGAATCTAAGGGGGAGGGTTTGGTTCACCCAGGAAAGTAGATTGTGTCTTGGCTGCAACTAAACAAGCCCACCAGGAAGGAAGCTTATTAACAGTTGTGGACAGACAGCTGGTCTTGTAAGGTAAACTCATCCCCTCTTGTTGCCCCAGAATGCCGGTCTCATGGCAACCCCGTTGATTGGACTTGCTTTTAATTACTCTTGTATGTAAAGAGCATGGAGCGAAGCAAGTCCTCTCTCTCTAGAATCACCCTTTCCTACAAGAAAGACGAGGTGCCCAAAAGAGGCCCCGCTGACGTTCTTGGAAAATGTAAAGTGTGGCTGGCCACAACTGAGCCTTTGTTCAAATTGGCCCACCTGTTCAGGTTAAGAAAAAGACATAATTTGAGGGCAGTAGAAGGCATTCTTGGCAGAAGAGGAGCATCAAAGCATCGATTCAGCCACTCCTGGTTCAGTGGAGCTCTCTCATGTCCTGAGGTGGTGGTAGATGTGGCCCTAAGTGCCACAAACAATAATGCTAAGGTGCCACCAAACCACTGTAAATTAACTCGCTCCTCTCTGCACAAATACCAGAAATGTTGTCCAGTGGTGGGATTCAAAAAAGATTTACTACCAGTTCTGTGGGTGTGGCTTGGTGGGCGTGGCTTGGTGGGCATGGCAGGGGAAGGATACTATAAAATCTCCATTCCCTCCACACCCCACTAACCTGCTTTCCAGCTCCCTTCTCCTGTGCAGGGCAACCAAAGAAGACCCAGCCGATCAGCTGGGACTCGGCAGGCAGAGAATAGGTGCAGACAGGGCCAGTCAGAGGTGGTATTTGCCGGTTCTCCAAACTACTCAAAATTTCCGCTACCAGTTCTCCAGAACTGGTCAGGACCTGCTGAATATCACCTCTGATGTTGTCTCAGACAGATGCAGCCTCTGGGCTGAGTCTGTACGAAGAACAGTGGTGAGGAATGGAGACCAAGTGGCATCAAATGCATATGGCATCTTCATACAAATGAAACGCATCAGGTAACTTCCTTTGTGTCATCATGACTATGCATTGTCCCCAAGGATGGTGTCAGGCATCTTGGAAAGTGGAATAAAATGGCTGCCAGAGGATGCAAAGTCAATGCAAATTCTAAGAGAAGAGTTGAAGAATTGTAGCAATTCTCAGAACATATGTTCTGATCTAAGATAATGTTGACCCAGAGTTCTATTCCATGTACTCCACGTGCTTTGGTGGTTGACAGGGTGCAGTGTTATGGAAAGTGTGCTTCTGCAGGTTGGAGTCCCAGGCATTTAAAAGAAAACAGAGTTGGAAGGGACCTTGGAGGTCTTCTAGTCTAACCCCCTGGTCAAGCAGAAAATTCTATACCATTTCAGACAAATGGTTGTCCAATCTCTTCTTAAAAATATCAAATGTTGGAGCACACACAACTTCTGGAGGCAGGTTGTTTCACTGGTTAATTGTTCCCCTTGTCAGGAAATTTCTCCTTAATTTTAGGTTAGTTTGGAGCATTTCCCCAAGCATGCCTTGGGATGGGGGGGAGAGAGAGAGAGAGAGAGAGAGAGAGAGAGAGAGAGAGAGAGATTGCAAGCATTTGTTTTCTCAGAAATAGTTAAGCTCAGAGAGATAGAGAGGGGAAAAAACAAGCCCTGAAGACTTTCTGGAAAATTCTGTATCTGCAGACAAGAAACAGACCAGGCTGGTAATGTTGCTGTGACTTGGCATCCATTCAAGACAGCACATTCAGAAGGGCCTCCGGTGCGCTGTGTTCCTGGGAAGAGAAAAATTCAGCCAGGTCTGTTGCAAATCAGGACAGCCCCCTTTGCCAATATTTTCAGTTGGGTTTTTTTGGAAGGGGGGGTCTCCTTCACACTTCCCTCCCTTTGCCATACTAGCACAGATAAATAATCTGATAAATGTATTAAATAATGTGACAAAATTGCACCAAGTTCCCTAGCCCAAAGCAAAGCGGGACAATCCATTCGTTGATCTAGAGAAGGTTCCTTTAGTTGTTATTGCTCTGGAAATTTGAACAGTCAGCTATTTATTAAGGAGAGTTCCATGCTAATTTTATTTTTACTTAAAGTATACAAACACTAAACTGTATTCATTTTCTTTCTTTCTTTCTCTTTCTTTCTTTCTTTCTTTCTTTCTTTCTTTCTTTCTTTCTTTCTTTCTTTCTTTCTTTCTTTCTTTCTTTCTTTCTTTCTTTCTTTCCCCTCCCCTCCCCTCCCCTCCCCTCCCCTCCTCATTGTAAATGACAATAGCTATTAGTGTGTTGATTCAGAAGTGATGCTCATCTGGAGAAGAGAAGATAGTGTAATTGCTAGAAACTTTTGAAGAAATAAATCAGGAACTGCCTGCTTTTGGTCACATCTTTATTTCAAGACCCATATTTGGACTTTCACAAAGAGAGGAGAAAAGTTTATTCCCTGACCCCATTATTTTAAAAAGAGTATGAATCCATCTCTCCATAACAAATAGAAAGTTGGAGGAATTTTTTTGGGCAGCTACTCACAGCTGGGGTTAGCTTGTGTTTCTGAGAATTTATTGTGTTTCCCTTAGAGGTGAAATACTGTTTTTCATTTATAATACTCAGTGCCCCTGAATCATTTCAAAAATAAGATCTCAAATGTCTTCCATGTTCATCGGAAGACAGGACAATAAACTTCAGCCATCTACATGAACGTTGATCCAAATGGGTCCACATTATATTGGTGTGAATGCAGACACTGCTTCTTTGCTGTTTGATATATTTTTAAATATGACGCATATCAAAAACCATCCTGTTTAACTCCTACACTATCACCTAGGTTGCCTATTTGCTGCTCCCAGTGACTCACCCGGGGTAGATTTCTGGATTTCCTTTGAGTGAAGAATTTTAGGGATGAATCCGTCATTAGACAAAAAGTCTCAGTTTGGGAGTTTTTACGGTTTGGCTGGATGAACATTCTTCTGTACTGCTCAGCATCTGAATTCTGACAAAATGTGGTTTTAATTCTCCCCACTCCCTCCATACTTTCAATCTGGAATGTGTGCTAGATGGCAATAATCATTTTTTTCTCCTGTCAAACAAGTCTATTCGTCAAGTTATGAACTGAATTTTCTGGCCCTAGTCCCTCAGGGTTTTTCTTCTCAAGATTCATCTCAAAAGATTATCCTGCCTTCGAGTTTTCTGGTGAGAGTTTTCTTCCACCAGCATGCTTGTGATACTCCAGAGAGGATTCATGAAATTTTGATTGTATAAAAACATTTAACGTCAGCCTTTCTCCCTCAACAGATGTTCCAGATGTTCTATGACAGTGACTGTCAGAGTTCTGGAAGTCATAGGACTCACCACATCTGGCAAATGGCAGGTTCAGAAGACTGGAACTAACTCACTGAAGTCAATAGGTATAATATTACTCAGTATTATATGCTTCATTTCAATGTAACTGTCTGAGCATGTATGAGTCTGGAACCAAAGTTATAAAAGAAAATGTGGTTTCTCTTAAAACAAGCAGCTGCCAGATTATTTTCTGTTTTGCCATGGAAGAGAACTCCAGTTGACCATCTCGAATGGGACAAGTTCCATTTTTTTTATTTTTTTATTCATTTATTCTCTTTGTATCATTAGCATTTAAAAGTTTTGGCTGAAGAGAAGTTATCCTAACCCAGGACCACCATTCTTTTCTTTTTTGAATCCCAACCACTTCAGCTCATCAAAGGGTAACATGCCCTGTTTTTTGGAGTCCACAGCTGTGTCGAAAGCCTCAAAACAAAATAAAAACAAGGGAGGAAAGCAAGCACTGAACTCATTCTTGTTTCCATTTCGTAAAACCATCTCATTCCCAGGCATAGATTTTTCTGGTTGTTAAATCATTCATCTGTCACAAAATGCCTTTGTTTGCCAAAGGAAAATGAGAAGAAGAAAAAATACCCATAGTATGAAAAATCAGAGGAAGTGCACCACCCGAAAACAGCAGTATAGCAAGAATGGAGAAAGTTTGCTGCTACACCAGGGCTCTCCAAGCTTGGCAACTTTAAGACTTGTGGGCTTCACCTCTCAGATCAAATAGGGCCAAAAACTATTAACTATTCAATAATTCAGTCCAGTTTTTTAAAGCTTAACACTGATAACAGTTAGCAGTTCAACAGTGGTGAGTATATAATGTTTGTTTCTGACCTTTATGTACAGGTATGAAGCAGTGCTGATCTGAAGACTGTCTTTTTGAGTCTATAATTCAGAAGTTGAGTATACACAACAAACGTAAACAAGCTAAAATGGGGCTAGGTAATTGGTCATTTAGTTTTAGGCAACTCAGCAATTGCCTTAGCTTGCTATACAAATTAGGCCATCATCCTAAACCATCACATGTTGGGGCCAAACATTGTATATGGATGCAGCAATTGTATTTTGTTAACCTGAGTTTAGCATATTGTGTTGAACTTCACCTGAATGTGTCCCAGAAGGTCGTTTTCACTGCCCCCTTCCAAATCTAACAACTGTTTAACACTTGTGGGAGAGACAGAGCCCATACATTTTTTAAAAATCATCACCTTATATAGCGTAAATACTCTTAGTCTGCTTTTTTTGCAGAAGTACAGAATATGTGCTTGCCATCAAAGAATATAACATGCAGCAGCATAAAGCAACAGTGGACTCTAAAAATAAATTTCTGTATTAGATAACTTGAGATGGAAAAGAGATAATAAACATCATGCCCAAAATTGGAAGACCAGCTTCTACATATGAAGGAGAGGCATAATTCCTGGTACACTGTTAAATTTGGCTCAGAAATCATCAAAATCATCACATCTTTGCTTTAGAAGTTCTCCAGTTTAACTTGGGTGGGCTACAGGGCCTAAAAACATTTGTCTTGATACTTTCAAAATGTTTTGAGTGCCAGAAAAGTATCCTTGAATTTACTTAGACTGCACCACCCCACCTGGATGGAGTGCTATGCTGTATATCAAGAATTTGGATATCTTTAAAAAGAAATGTACTAATCTAAATGGAAGTTTTCAGACAGGTTCTCACGGATACAAAGAATACTTTATGAGCTGGCTCAGAAAAATGAACTGATTTATTAATTTTCTAGAGAAGTTTTCCCTTGGCTAATGTCCATCAGAGGTACTGGAAGGTGCTACATATTCATGCAATTGTAATTCCTGGGAGTTTTCGTCCAATCTCATCAAGGTGTCCCAGAATGTGAAAGATTATGGGAATATTGCATCTAGTTTGGGTCACCACAACACAAGCAGATGTTGAGATTTTAGAAAGAGTACATAGAAGAGCAACAAGGATTGTTAGGGCCTGGAGACTGATGTACATGATGAATGATTGTGAGAACAGGGTATGCCTAGTCGAAGAAAGAGAAGGACTGGGGTGACATGATAGCAGTCTTCCATTATCTGAGAGGCTGTCACAGAGAAGTGAGCTCAACCTATTTTCCAAAGCACCTGAGAGCAGGACAAGAAGTAACCGGTGGAAGCTTATCAAAGAGAGATCCAACAGTAGAAGAAGAATGCTGAGCTCATTGGCTGCTTGTGAAATCTTCAGTGATATCTGGTTAACCACTGCTGGAGAAAAAAATCAGATGTTCTGCTTTGCAGCCTTTTGATCTAATCCAGCAACTTCTTCCCATGGTCCTTTGTGGAGTTGAACTACAGATCTAGTATTGGGCCAGAGATCACAGGTATTGTAGCATCTCTGTTTACAGCATAAAGCCTCTTCCTGGAGGAAATGGGATCTCTTCACTTTAATTCT
Organism: Notechis scutatus; assembly: GCF_049901735.1. NCBI lineage: Eukaryota > Metazoa > Chordata > Lepidosauria > Squamata > Elapidae > Notechis > Notechis scutatus. The sequence continues at coordinate 16,550,560 of NC_142015.1, forward strand.
GCAGTTGGTAATGCAACCTTGCTGGATCTTGAAAACATTGTCATCTAGAAGATGACACAGAGGCATAGGAGAATTCACACGTTTCCTGTTAAAACCTGGTTTAGTGAATAAATCACAAGGGATGGGGTTATCATAACACACTAAGCTATAAACCAGGGTTTGAAATGCATGATGGTTGGGTTTACCCAACATGAAGAACTGAAATCAAACTAATCATTATGGCTTAAGACAATATAAAGACCAATGAATGTTTACATTTATTTTCCTATAATAAATATTAGGCTGAGTTGCAAAACCATACTAAACCTTTATTCCTTAGGCCTAAGTTGATTTATGCTCCATCTGTTGATATCATTTGCCCATCTAAGATTAGATGCCTAGAAACCTGCTATCCTTAGCTGAGATGTTAATCAATTCATTCCTCATGTGATATCACTAGGGCTTTCATCTTAGCTTAGGTTCATGAAGATCATATGAGAGACATCTGTCTCAAGAACAAAATATTTTGAAATCTAAGCATACCTGCATCAACCAGGCACACTCCCACATCGCTGATATTTTGACTTGGGCCACACTCAGAAGACTATTCCATTTTGGCAATTATTTTGTTAACTGTCAGATTCTTCCTTTGAAACATACACAGGTAAGCATCCTCTATCAAGTTTGTCCTTGCTAGTCTTATTATAGGGAGGAGCAGTGGTTCGGTGCTTAAGACGCTGGACTTGTTGGCTGGAAAGCCAGAAGCCCAGGTTCAAGCCCTGAGCGCCACGTGATAGGGTGAGCTCCCATCCTCACCCAGCTAGCAGTTCGAAAGCATGCAAATGCAAGTAGATTAATAGGTACCGCTTCAGTGGGAAGGTAACAATGATCTGTGACATCCTGCTAGCCACATGACTGTGGAATGTCTTCAGACAGCACTGGCTCAATGACCTTGAAACTAAGATGAGTACCACCCCCTAAATTCAGCTACAGCTAGCAGAGTAAAATCCATGGGGACTCTTCTACCTTTATTCTTATTCTACTTCCTCAGCTCACCTTTAATAACTGTCTGAGCAAAGCAGATACTTGTGTAGCCTCCTGTTAATCTTTCATAGAAATAACTATTGTCCATTTTATCTCTGGTTTTGTGGAACTTAGGATTATATGGTGTTCATTCACTTGATGTGGCATTTGATAGATCTATTGATACACAAATATAATTATTTGAGATAGAGGAGATTTTGTGGAGTTGGGTTAGAGAAACAGAGGAACACCTAAACAAGTGCCAAAGCTAAATGCAAGCAACAAGTGGGTGGATGAAGACTTCCCACACTGGGTCACAAGAAATTCAGATAGTGCCCTGAGCATCATTGGAAATTGATATAAATTATACAATCAAATAACCAGTTTCAACAAACCAAACCTGTTAGGCATTGGCAGGTCTATTATGTACTTAGAAAAAAATAGTGTAGGTATTTCAATGTTTGCTCCGTCCTTTGATGGTAGAAGAAACAAAGCAATCCATCCAATAATTTCTTTATTCTTTCTGAGATTTTAATCAAGAACTATGTTTTCTGTTTTTCCTGTGCCATTAGGAAGCAGAAGTGAATGAACACCACATCATCCTAATTTCCGCAGAACTGTTCCTAATGAAATCAGGACTAAATCTTACAGACAGCTTAAAATTCAAAGTATTTTCCTGAAATGAGTTGGCCCTTAATCTTTATTGGGTTGTTTACTGAGCTTGAGTTAAGTTTTCCACTCCCGTATATTAAAATTTTGTCCCAGTTACCTCTCAAAACCATAATAATAATTCAAGAGTGCCCTCTTCTGGTTAGCAGGCCACAAATTCAGGTTAAATGAAATGATTACTGTAACAACCAAAGTCCTATCAAAAGCTTAAAGATTTTTATAAAGGTCTCTTTTTGCACAAGAACCAAAACAATATTGTGTTTATCGCTGGAGGTTTCAAAAAAATAAACTGGACAACTATTTGACTAGGGTACTCTAAGGCTGTTTGCCTTGACACAGGTTTCAGTCAGAAGACTTCCAGACTTGTGATTCTGTGTGATTTACTATAGTTTGGCTTAGGCAACTTCTTGTACTTGGAAATTTGGGCCAAAGTAGGTTGAAGCAGAGAGGAGATATTAAGGGGATGGAGATTTCCTAGGAATTCTTGGGAAGTCAAGAAAAATATCCTGGGGAAAATCATGGCAAACTATTTTCAAAATATAGCTTCAGGGACAACTACTGTGTGGAGTGAAGTTCAGTTAAAAGTTGCCCTCTTTGCAACAAGTGGCAATATTTAATATTATATTGAATTGTGTTATTAAGTGCTGACTATTTTTAAGCAGATTGAACACTCATGTGAACCTTAGTGGGTATTTTCTCCCCTTATTTTTCTCCTCTCCAGCTTTTCTTCATTCAGCCCACTTACTAACACCCTACACTTTAATTTCTCCCAAACAGTTGAGACTCCTGTTGCTGAGATTCCTAAAAGCTTCCCGATTCCTCGTGTCTTTCATTCTGCCCAGAGGGTTGTTCTTAATGTGCAGGGCAGGATTTTGTTTTAGTTTTTAATATTAAACCCTTTCAAGGATGCTGACTATCATCAGATGGAACTGTTGCTTTACTTAATTGGAAAGTTAAAAAGAATGCTCTATTTAAAAAGACTGGGATACTGGTTGGGTGACCTGAAAGGACAGAATCAATAAGAAAATCATGCCTGGGTTTACATATTGTAGGCAGCCATCGTATATGTAATTATAATTTATAATATAACCTGCATCTGAGGGTTGGTTTCTTCTTATTTCCATGAAGAAAATTCAAGAGCCATCCAACCACTTTCTCTGCCTGAAGGTTTGATGGAAGATTTTAAAGGCTATTATTGTCTAGCAGTAAATCTCAATTTAGCTAGCATGGTTGGGGTGGTTTTAGGAGGAACTTAATGGTCCAGGGCTTCTTCTGATTTTGGAAATCATGATTGATTAGTTTAGATCTACCTTTCTAAAGGGATGATTGTACATTCCAAGCACTTTTCTCTTTGAAGAATTATAAATCATTCACATCCAAGTTTCAGGACATGAAGCCTCTTGTGTTCCTAGGACAAATTGTAAAATGTTAGTTTAACAGGTAAGCCATTAACTCTCAATATATAAGTCCACATTTGTTGACCCCCACATAAACAAGAAGCAATGGATGGGAAATAATCAAGGAGTGAACAAATCTAGAACTAAGGAGAAATTTCCCAAGAGTGAGAACAATTAATCAGTGGAATCGTTTGCCTTCGGAAGTTGTGGTTGCTCCATCAGTGTAGTTTTTAAGAAGCGATTGGACAACCAGTAGTCTGGAATGGTATAGGGTCTCCTGCTTGAGCAGAGTGTGGGACTAGATGACCTCCAAGGTCCTTTCCAACTTATTCCGTTAAATTGTTGGCATTGGCTGGCATTTGGTATATTGCATGTTCTTTTTGCATTCTGAAAGAAAGGAAAAGAAAACATGGGATTGGGCACATTTGTACGTAATTCAGTTGCATACAGTGGCAGGGATGGGGAACTTCTGGCCTTCTATATTAGCCCATCTGTTACATAGGATCTTGAGAAAGGTTTTTCCTCCTCCTCCAGTGGTGGGATTCAAAAATTTTTACTACTAGGTCTTTGGGTGTGGCTTGCTGGCTGTGGCATGGTGGGTGTGGCAGGGGAAGGATACTATAAAATCTCCATTCCCTCCCCACTCCTGGGGGAAGGTTACCACAAAATCCCATTCCCTCCCCACCCCACTAACCTGCTTTTCAGCTCCGTTCTCCTGTGCAGGGCAACCAAAGAAGACCCAGCCGATCAGCTGGGACTCAAGAGTCAGAGAATAGATGGGGGTGGGGCCAGTCAAGGGTGGTATTTGCCGGTTCTCCGAACTACTCAAAATTCCTGCTACCGGTTTTCCAGAACTGGTTAGAATCTGCTGAATATACCACCTCTGTCGTCCTCCTCCCATAAGGCTGGGATTCTCCACTCCCTTTATTTCTCACACTTTCCCTACCCTTCAAGGAGGAAGAAACACATGACATGGACATAAGCACCAAAGAATGAGTCCATTGATTGGCACAATCAGCAATTTCACCTGCCCCTTATAAGCATCTGCCCCAGAAGAAGAAAAACAAGGTGTGAGTGTGGTTTGCAATCTCTCCAGGAACTAGCATTGTCTTTCCCACTTAAGGGAGATATGCAAGGACTCTGCTGGTTCATCCAGCAAATGCCTTCTCTAACAGAAGAAAATGCATGTGAGGAGATAGTAGAGCGTTGGTTTAATGTAGGGTTTTTCAACCTTGGCAACTCTAAGATGTGAGGATTTCAACCCCAGAGTTCCCCCAACCAGCATGTGTCTCAGCGATGCTGGCAGGTTGAAGATTTGGGGGAGTGGATGCAACAATTCTTCCAATTTTCTTCAAGTACATGGTGAGCATGATAAAATCGCATGAGCACGCTCACTGATAATATGTTAACAATAAACTCGAGTCCTACACTAAAATGTACAGGTTGTTCTTCCCTTTCTCCAAAATAAGACAACTGTAATTTTTCTCTGGTTACTTTTTCCCTGAGTTTGAAGATTTGTGTTGGCTTTTTGTGTTTTTGCTCATGATCAAAGCTCTGACAGTAGGTTTATTAGCTTTGATCTACTTTGGAAAAGGTAGGTTCAAGAGATCTCTTTTGACGGAAATCATTGCATCTGGCCTCACTTTATTCCCTAGTGTTCTATAGATGGTTGACCAGCTGGATGGTGAAAAGAAGAGAATGGCTCTTCCACAGTCCCTGAACTTTAGGAAGATTGGCTTAGAATCTGAGGGAAGATAATCCATTTTTGATTTACCAGCCATATGCTGTCCTGATTTGTGCTTACAGATGCTATTTTTGAAACGGGTTCTGTTATTTTTATTTTTGACCCTCACTTTTGTTCCTTATCTATTATTAGCATGCTGTTTTCTCTTTACAGTAGAATCTTTCAAGTGCCTTCATTGCCAAAATGTTGCCCGAAATAATGTTTGCACACATGAGGAAAGCACCTGTGATTCAGGATTGTGGAAATTCTGCTACACTCAACTGATTAGCAAAAGTGAGGCCAAGAGACAACCGTATTCAGTTTTTATGGCAGAAAATCCAGATTTATGCATTAATTGGATTTGAAGTTTCTGGGTTTTAATTAGCTCTGTGAGTAGAAAAATAATCTCTCTCTCTCTCTCTCTCTCTCTCTCTCTCTCTCTCTCTCTCTCTCTCTCTCTCTCTCTTTCTCTCTCTCCTCCAATTTGTTTTCCAGACTCTGTGATGACACGTGTGAAACGTGGTTGTTCTCTGGTATGCCGTAACTTGAAAAGGGGAGACATCGACTATGAAGAACGGATGTTGTGCTGTGTGAGAGACCTCTGCAATAGTCATAACTTCTGGACAAATGAGTAAATGAAGGAAGGAAGAAAACCAGGGATGTCCAACCTTGGCAACTTTAAGACTTGCAGACATCAACACTCAGAATTTCCCAGCCACCATGAATTTGGTGAGTTGATGGGTCCATGGGTCTTAAAGCTGCTAAGGTTGGATACCCCTGATGTAGACTCTGGGGTGATTTATGGGAATAATGGACTTAACTGGTTATTTATGGGTTGCAAGCATGGAAAGGCTGAATGCATAATTCAATATTGTACTAATTTAATGATACCAGTTTGAAGCCCATGGCTGCAGTTTTTCATAATGCAGTAATCAATCATTAGAAACCAGATTTTTTTGGGTGGGTGGGGTGGGGAACGGTTGCAAGATTTGTCCAGATGCACCTGTCTACCTTTCTGCCTAAATCAAAAATTGAGAGCCTTTCTTCTCTTTGCTTAGAATTACCCTAAGGCAAGCAATGTAAGAGTCCCCTTCCCCTGTATATTTTTCAACTTTCAGTTAAAGGGTTGCAGCATTAAGCTTTTGGGATGAGATGGCACAGTTATTTTAGTAATAAAATGTAATGGTAAATAAAATGAATAGACGGATTGGATCGCCTTCTGCTCCAACACTGAAAGTTTTTAAGAAGAGATTGGACAGCCATTTGCCTGAAATGCTGTAGGGTTTCCTGCCTGGGCAGGGGGGTTGTCTAGAACAGGGAGCTCCAACCTTGGCAACTTTAAGACTTGTGGACTTCAACTCCCAGAATTCCTCAGCCAGTTCTGGGAAAGTCTTAAAGTTGCCAAGGTTGGAGACCTCTGGTCTAGAAAATCTCCAAGGCCCCTTGTTATTCTATTCTGTTCTATTCTGTTCTGTTCTGTTCTACTCTATACTCTACTGTACTCTACTCTATTCCTCCTTCTCCTCCTCTTCCTCCTCCCCCTCCTCCCCCCTCCCTCTCACTCTCCTTCTCTGAAATATGAAAATCTTTCCCAGACTGATGCTAATTCATAATGATATAGCTCACTAATGTTCAGCTATTGTCATGGAATTCGAGGTCTCTTGTCACCTTCTTCTGTCAGGGTCGCTTTAGAGGGAACGGTGAGTATTCAGGAAGATTGAAAAGATTGGACCCTTCATAGGAAATATTCGTCCCTTTGTCCCACCCATACATGAAGGGCTTGGAAGAGCTCAATTCAAGCAATGTCATTTTGAGCAACTAGATGGTGATAGACTTCCATATGGTTCATTCTTAAATCTTTCCCTAGCCCTTTTTTTCCTTTATTGAATTCAATGTTTAAAAAGGATTTCCATTTATTGTTAATGTTTGAGCTTCATTATTAGTTGAAAAACTTAAATCCTCTTTCATTGATAATTTTTAAATCTACCATGTAAATTTGAGAAAATTCTTCATTTCCTGTAAAACTTAAGAACCTGCTGTCCTTGTTCTGTGGCTAATTAAAATTTAATTTTATACCCAGCATCATTTCTTTTTTTCTGTTCTATTTTGTTCCTACGTCTTATTCTGAAATGAAGTTTGTATTTTCTCTTCAGCATTTTTACTAATATATGATGTCTATTTTCCCATGCCTTGTGGGTTTCTTAATTCATTGTCACAATGCATTGTGAAAATGTATTTTGATTTGCGTGCACACTGTTGAAATTGTCATACTTCTCCCCCATCTACTCTGATGGTAATTCTCTTCTGCACCTTCTCTTTAATTTGGCAACCTTGTCAATCATAGCATTGCTGAAGGAATTCTGTAATTTTGAATAGATTTGGCCCACTATTTAAAGACTGAATTTCATGTTCTCTTCATACAGTATCAATATCCAATGCCTTTTGTTATTCTTGGAGATAGTTAATTAGAGGTTTCTGTTTCTAATCTCAGGTATGGCTCCAAGGCAAATCAAAGAACATCTGCATCAACACAGATTCTAAACCCTGTGGTCACCTTTAGAGGTTCTTCAAAAATCTCTGCCAAGAAAATGAAAGAACTGATGTTTAACTAACTGTGAGACATTAAATAGGTCAATTATCTGGATTGAAGTGCCCTCTTCCTTGTATATCTCAGAAGATGCTTTTTTGTGAATACAAAATTAGGAAAACTCTTAGGATGCCATCTTGGTCTCTCATATGGGAGGAGAGATGTAATACTGTAGCTAGAAAGCTGTGTGGACATTATTTGTTTTGAAATTCTCTTCTTACAGTGACCTCTTTCAAGCATTCATTGGTCTACTTTGAACTGGTAGATGCTAGACTCAGATTTTAGTTTGTTCAGCCCAGGTTTTAGTAGTTATTTCACATTTATTATTTCAAATTCTGAGCAGTTGAGTCTAGTTGTAAATGCATCTCTGCTGTAATAATAGTAATAAAGGGGCTCGACACCTAGACTTAGACTGATGTCAGTATGCTTTATCTGAAACTCATAGGCTGATTCACACACAATACAGAAGGATGAAAAGGGGCTTTCGCAGGATTTAAGGATGGCAATCCTAGGAATCAGACAACACTTCTTCAAGTTACAAATGTATTCATGTCTGCCTCTTTATACATGCAAAAGTCTTCAAAGTCACAGCACGTTGTTGCTGTAATTAAAGTTCCCTTTTTCTCCAAAACATTGCACTTATCCCCTGGGACAGTGCATCCTCTTTCACCAGTGTGGGGTGTTTCCTCTGTGGAAAAATTAAAAAAACAAAAACAAATCAGTGTACACAGAATGAAGCAATTACTGATGAAGCTAATCTAAAACATCCTCTCCAAAGCCAAATACAAGACCTTCTCCTGCATGTTTTCCACCTGTTTTGATTCATTTTGTGATGAGAGAATTTGCTTTACAGATTCTCTCCCCTATTTTTTTTTTTTAGAGAATTGCCCATAGTTCATGTTTGTGATTGTTCTTGATTATACCATGGCTCAGGAGTACAGTGTAGGAATCTGGACCTTGCCTTTTATTGTGCAATCATTTCCTATGCTTTGCAACCTCCCTGGCTTCCCAATGCTTAATCTCAAAGAAAAAAACTCATCAGGAAACCTCTTCCAAGCAAAGAAACAATTGGAACTACTAAATCAAGGAACTACTAAATCAGGGGTCTTCAAACTTGACAGCTTTAAGACTTGTGGATTTCAACTCCCAGAATTCCTCCTCCAGTCATGTTAACTCAGGAGTTAGTTCTGGGAGTTGAAGTCCACAAGTCTTAAACTTGCCAAGTTTGAAGACCCTTCTACTAAAGAGAAAGCCACACTTCCACCCACACTGTTAGGGAAAACAACCGTATATGTACAACCCTCCCACAACTAGCACTGATATCATTAATTAATCAGTTAATCAAATGTCTACAAGCAAACAACAAAGCTCAGAGAGCACCAAGAACTCCACAGTTTAGCCCTGAGCTACATATTGTCTCTTCTATTGGAATTCATAATATATCATCAGTGACCAGCCATCTCATCTTAGTCTATTCTACCTACATGATGCCATGACCCACAATTGCAGTCTCCATAAAAGAAATGATGGAGGCCAAATTTAGAAGGATTACATAGATCATATTAAATTTCTCCTTGGTAATAAAAAAAAAACCACAGCCTCTTTCTTTAAAAAAAAGCCCACAATGGGACAGAGGAATATATAGTTCAAAGTTATCATAAATCCAGGAGTACTGAAAGCAGTTCCAAACATGAATAGAATTTATTTATAGCTTTTTTTTTTCTCTGAGCATCTTTGGGAAAGGTAATGGGCATGCTCAGTTATCTGTAAGTAACAAAGTACCTAATTTGAGATTGTTAAGCAATCACATTTATGCCTTAGCTGATATCAAAGAGATGTATGTTGACAAACTAAATCATGGGATATAAGCAGGCCAATGAACTTAACCAATAAGCAAGTGTGGTATAAATTAATGCTCATATGTATCTATTGTGGGGGGAACTTACTTGCATAATATTTAATAAATTTGCAGAATTGTCCAGGCTCAGCCACACAGATCCCTGTTCCTTTGATACAACCAATTGTAGAATGGTAGCGTTTGCACACCTGGCATTTGAGGGCATCAGCTACAGGATCAGGAAGAAAAACAATCCTTTATTAATCTAAAATGAAATATTAACTATTTCAGTGTCATATTCTCAGAGTTATATAACTAGTATAACCTCAGTGCAGTGCTATGAGTTTATGCATGGTAGTTGAATGCCAACCCTAATTCAGAAACCAACTTAATCCATTTACTTCACCAGATAAGTCTAGATTAATATTGTGCTACTAAAATCTGGTATGAGTGGGAGTTCCTGTTGTGTTTGGGGAAATGGCTTCCATAACTACTACCACTCTGAATGACTTGGCCAACTATATAGATCCATCTTTCCTGCCATAGCAGAATAAAGAAGGAACACAAACTTTGTCATTGTTTGCATAGTGAGTTATTATTACTCACCAAGAATACAGCAAAGCAAAACTAAAAAGCTAGGAAGCAGAATTTTGGCCATCATCTAGGTTCCCTGCAGAAGAGAAGTAGACCAAAGAACAAATGTCTTTCAAATGGAAGTGAGACCATAGGAGAAGAAAAGAAGGTAGAGAAACATTCTTTGATACAAGTCCATCCATGTAAGCAACAAGCAGCCCTGATAGTCCAACGAGATGGAATTCTAGCTGCAATTTGAAAGGAACCCCACCTTCCAAGGGAGGGGTTAAAATTCCAGGACAGTTAAGCAAGAAGGCTGAAGTTCCACACAGTTGTGAGATGCACTGTAACAAAGGCATGATTTTTAATTGACTGTAAGCTGTCAATGCATTTGGGTGTAAAATTCACCCACAAAATTCACCCCTTTCTCCATCAAATTATACTGTGATATTGATTGACTGGTACAAAATGCTACTGCCTGTGGATTAACCAACCAACATACCAGAAAATCCCCTGTTTTACAGAATTGCATTTGTTGCCAGTAGACTTTGAAGTCAAATTCCAGGTACTTGGAATTATTTATTAAGCTATATGTAAAAGGTTCTCCTTATCTTTGGGACTCATATTGTTGCTGTCTGCTTCTCTGGCCATGAAGCAATCTGGCTGTGAATTCTTGCACAAGAAATCAAGGGAAGGGGACTCCAGAAAGAGATCTCCTTGATCATGGTACATCCCTTTGGAACAGCCTGTCTGTGATGACCTGGGGTGTGGCACAAAGACAACCCAGCCAGATTATAAGTAGGGGTCCCTTTATTAGCTCCAACTTTGTCCCCAATGTCTTGGTTACCTTCCAGTTTTGGAGAAAAACTCTCCCAGAAACCTGCAACAGCCTTTGGCTGCAGATATTCCAGTCCAAAACGTTGTAAACAGAAAACTTTAAACTCTGAATCCAAGAAAGCAAGAAGAAATGAAGTAACATGGCAAACCAGTTGGGAGGATGCCAGGAACGCAGATAGCAGCAGCCAACATTTGACAAAATCAATATTTGTTCCCAGAAAATGCAGCTTGCAACTGCCTCTCCTTTAAACTCCCTCCCCAGGTGTGCCTTGTGAAGGGAATCAGGGCCCTCTCCTCCCTCATAAGCCATACAACCCACGTCGGTCTCTTCTCCATTCTTTCCTGCATGCCCTAGGATGAAGAGGGGGTGGGCCTTGGTCTTCCTTTGAACTCCCTCTCCCTTGTTCTACCGCTTTCCTGTTCTGCCCAGCCTGACTTTGCCCTTCCCAGTTTCCTCCACAGCCAACAGAGCCACTCTCCCGCTCCCTGTCAACAGTTCGTCTTCCTTCTTGGATTCAGACTCCAAAGGGGGCATGACACTGTCTCCTGAGATTAGAGTGACCCCTTTTCCAATGGGCCTTTAGGCCAAAGGGCGTAAAATTATTTGAAATAATCATGCTAGAAAGTTTTTTTTCTTTGGTTCAGAGGCCAAATGATGCTTTGTTTTGCTGAATATGTTTTAGCAATAGCACTTAGATGTATATACCACTTTACAGCATTCTCTGGGTAGTGTATAGAATCAGCATATTGTCCCCAACAATCTGGGTCCTCACTTTACCGATCTTGAAGGGATGAAAGGCTGAGTCAACCTTGAGCTGGTCAGGATTGAACTCCAGGCTGTGGACAGAGTTTGCCTGCAATACTACATTCTAATTTTAATCTTGGATATGTTTTGATGTTTCATTGGGAGCTAGTTGAAAGATGGGGGTACAGCTAGTTCTTGTTTAGCGATCACAGTTGACCCCAAAACTCAGTCATTTAGTAGAGCAGTCAGTAAATGAAATCACCACACAATCTCACTTCAGCTTCCTTTTGCTTTACAGGCCTGCACAGATCAGAAATGTGAAAACTGGATGTAAGTTAATGTCAGGCCCAGCCCAAGAATGACAGAACAATCCAGGCAAACTTTAGTTCTTTATTTGTTTATATCACATAGACAGAATCTTGCCAGACTAAACCTGTGCTACTTTTAATTGAATAGATACGTCCTGGGAGATTCTAGGAGTGGTTATCTTAAATCTCTTCCTCTTGCTCTGAGGCAACTCTGGCTGCTGTTGTCTTGTCTCCTTAGAATGTGCTACTTCATTATAGTCCATCACACCATCTCCCCCTTCATAGACACATTCCACCACAGTTACATTTTCATTGTCACCAAAACTGCCAATACTCACTAAATGAAGCTTCTACTAATACTTTATTCCAGCTCTAAGGAAAGCTTATCTTTTGATAAATGTTTTTTTTTTCAAGCAAGACAAAGGTTTTCAGGATAAGGATATGAACTGTACAGTAAATATGCCAAAAGCAATTAAACCAAGCTTTGTCTCCAGCCTTGTTCCCAGTCTATTGGCTGTTGCAGAAATCAACATGGTTGCAACATTTGTTGATATGGCGGATGTATGTTCCTCCATCCACGTTCCTGCAATAAGGGGTACAACCAGTCCTAATATAAAGGAAAGTACGTTCTGGAAAAGAAGAAATACAAGTGAACATCCAGTGTTTTCGGAACAAATATTTTCCTTTTCACTTTTATAACAGTGGATGATAATGTTATTAACAATGGATAATAATATCTGTCTATCTATCATCTATCTATCATCTATCTATCTATCATCTATCTATCTATCATCTATCTATCTATCTATCTATCTATCTATCTATCTATCTATCTATCTATCTATCTATCTAATTTGTCTATGCTAAACATATGTACTTATACCTGGATCATTTTCCAAGTTCTTCTGGAAGACCCAGTCACTGCCTTTGAAGTCTTTTATCACCAATGCTCTAAAGAGGACATGTGGATTGACCAAGCACACAGTTATGACACAATTCACTGTCCAAACCAATCAAATTAGAAGATGGTTTAGCAAGGTGCAATTGGCTATGTGCATATGAGCAGCAATTTTGAGAACCAAAGGGTGACCCCCTGTTGTATTCAAGAAGTGGACCTGATTTAGCAGACATTGTGGAACAAATTCATGTCTCCTAATTGCCCAGGAGGGCAAAGTCCGATCTGATGTGGAGTAGTGTAGCATCCTTTGCTTATTGTCATCTCAATCTCTTTCATGTTGACAATACCGGTGTCCTATGCTTACCTGCAATGACTACCTGCCGGAAACAACTGTGTGGGATGGTTATTTGGCAGGGTGGTTTTTTTATTCGACATGTACCATTCGAATACTCACGGTAACAGTTATTGCACTTGAGGCCACCAACTGGACAAATAGAAAAAAAATTGCATTGTAAATAAACTCAAGAAGGAGTCTGAAAATTAAGATATAGCACAGCCCAAATCAGTCCCAGAGCCTAAAGCATAGGATGAACGGTTGCAGAAACTGGGAGTGCCTACTCTAGGCAAACTTGGAAACGATGACTATCCTCCACATTCCTTTCTATGATATAGGGACAAATTTGGAGACAGGGATAGGATTGAGAACAAGCATCATTGTTAATTTGGAATTTCTGGATCACTTCCATTTATTAAATGCAGTGTACATTAAGCTGCTTGATAGCTAACGATCTTGTCAATTAAATTTCAGGTTCATGTATCACGCCTCTTTTCATGCTTGAGCATGGTCTGTGGTATTGTCTGCGATGCTACACAATGACAGGTCTTCCTTGTTACTTTATGGGAAGAGACTTTGTGGTCCCTGAAGCAGAACATCTAGAGTCAGTCACAGTTTTGTTCCATATAGTATTAAGCTTGTGAACTCTCAGGTTTCAGTGTGTGTTATATAAGTGTATGGCTAGATATATACTTTCTATCAGATCTCATAGATGCTTATCGGGATGCTGCCATTCTGCTGGATAAGGAGCCTGGAGGCATTCCATAGTTTATAGCCTTTTTCCTGATGCCTATGTATCCTGTACTTTGATTTACCTTCTTGGGAATGTAAGGGGGAGGGCCATCTGTTTTATGTCAGTTCCGAAGCCTCTAGCAAAAGACATCTGGGAACAACATCTTATCACCTTCTCAGCCTGCGCTTCTCAAAACAACTTTGCACCTGTGGATTGGCTTATTCAACATCAGATTGAGGGGAGGGGTTTCTAACTGAAAGAGTTTTTCTTTCTTGAGCGGAGAGGAGAGGCAGACCCTTACATAAAACAGGATCTGCAAAAGTGATTAATCTGGAGAAGCACTCGCTCTACCGAGGGGATCCTGAAAGCCAGGTCCAAGCAAAGTGGCTAGCACAGAGAGGGAGAATGCTGGGTGAAACCGCCATCATCACCCAACCGGACGCAATCTCCTTGTAGCCCATTGAAGACATCGAGGCTGTTTTGGAGGACCCCATGAAACCAAGATGGTCAATCAGAGTAGGGGAGAAAGACAGCTGGGATGGAAGAACCAAAGGCATCACCCTTACTCAAGGCAGCCGGCAACCAGGCTGGAAATGCAAGCTGGAAGCCCTGTGGGACCAAGAGGAACTGGGTGAATAACTGACCGGAGATGATCAACTGAAAAAACATGTCATGTGTATTGTGATAGAGGCTTTTGAGAATCTAAGAGCCCAGAGGGCCTGGGCCATCGTGAGAGAGGAGGCGAGGCAGCAGCAGCAGCTGACAGAGCCAGAGCTGCCACTCTGGACCCAGCTGCCACAGATCAGGCAGACAGGGCTGGGGGAGCAGCAGCCATCCTGGCAAACCCACCCCATGCAGTGCCATCTCCTGCAAATGTCCCAGGCCAGCCAAGAGCACCACAGCTGGAAAGGAAACACCCCCCCCTCCTGGGAGTCAAGTGATGGTGACCCGCAGCAGTTGGGGTTCTTCCTGGTGCACCTTCTCCTGTACATGCAGGAATACAGACAGGATTTCCAAACCCAGGGTGCCTGAGTCCGAGTCATCACCTTGTCCCTGGAAGAGGCAGTAGCCTGGTGGATGGTAACCCTCCACAATGCCGATGCCCTGGAGCTGTGGAACTTTGATCATTCCATGATGGTTCTCTGCCACTATTTCAAGGACCCCCTGGCAGATTGAAAAGCCCATGACCATATCAGAACCATGAAGCAAGGGTGCCTGCTGGTGACTGAATACACTGAGGAATTTCAATACCTTCCCTGCCAAGTAGACTGGCCAGAAGACATCCTGGTGAGCTAGTTCAAAGACAGGCCAAACGATGACCTCTAACACACCTGCCTAGAGGGGCCCAAACTACCTCCATGACTGGTACATCCTGGCTGAAGAGGTGGAGATTGACCTGGCCACAAACCAGTACTGAGCAGGGAGAACCTGGAAGAGATCCTCACCCCAGGGGAAGCAAGAGCCATTCAAGCCATGAACCACCCTCTCACCATGACCATCTGCCTGTTTCAAGTGCAGGAAAGAAGGGCATCGTACAGCTGAGTGCTGCTTAAAAACCCACACTCGAAAGCCTGACCACCTATCAAGTGGAAAGTTCATGAAAGCCACCCCATGCAGGAAAAATACTGCACTGAGAAGCAGAGAGGCCGTGGAGTTTTGCCTCCTCACAAAACCAGGGGAGGGAACTCCAGCTCACCAGGAGAAGACTCGGGGCTATTTGAAAGCGACCCTGAAGATGAGCCACTCGTAAGTGAACCAATTGAACTGGTCACACTGCCCCTAAGACTATTCATCCCCAGCCAGAAAAGAGAGTAAAGCTCTCAGCCCTCCTGGATACAGGATGTACCCAATGCCTAATAAACCCAACCTTGGTGGGGAAATTGGGCATCCACCTATGGAAGCTAAAGACCCCCCCCAATCACATTCTGCCAATTAGATAGGTCAGTTGTGGGGGGGAAGGTGGGGAGGAGCCTGCCAACTTTTGCCACAGAACCCTTTGAAATAACCATGGGGACCCATATGAGAGACTCATATTCATTGTGGCACCCAAAATGGAGTGGCCATTAATCCTGGGACTCATCTGCTGAAGAGATAGAACCTCAGAGTAACTAGAAAGAGGGGACCCTAAGATTCCAGTGGGGAGTGACGGGAGCAGATGAGCGAAGGGAGGAAATTGGGGAAAATTCAAAGAAACAGCTGTGGCTGGGAGGGCCAAGCCAGCTCAGGGTATACCCCAGGAATACAAGGACTTGGCTGAGGTGTTCAATGAAGAGGGCTTCAATGAACTCCCCCCTCACTGCCCCACAGACTATACCATTGAGGTCTTCCCAGGGGCCAAGCTAACGAAACAAAAAATATACAGCATGTCCCCCAGGGAACTTGAGGAGCTGTGAGTTTTCATAGATAAAAATCTGGCCAATGGTTTCATCCAACTAGCACGACCCAAAATAGCAGCACCATTACTGTTCCAAGAGAAGGATGGGTCTTTGCGCTTATGCATGGACTATAGAAATTTGAATACAGTAAGTGTGGAGAATGTGTATCCTCTTCCCCTCATGAAAGACATGTTAGCCCACCTCTCCAAGCAGAATTTTTTTTCAAAACTGGACTTGAGGGAAGCCTACTATAGAGTCAGAATTAGGAAAGGGGACAAATGGAAAACATTTTAAACACACCCTTAAGGTGTTTACTGTTCAAAGTGCTCCCATTTAGACTAAAGAGCACCCCCACTGTTTTCATGCAACCAATAAAGGAAGTGCTCCATGAGCACCTATACAAAGGAATTTTGGTGTACTTAGATAATATTTTAATATACACCAAAACAAAAGCGGAGCACGTAAAGCTTGTCTGGCTTACTGCAAACTGTAGCCAAGACATCAGCATCCTGGAGAGTGATCTCTATAGATTTCATTGTAGAACTGCCAGAAAGTGGGGGGGACACCATTATTTGGGTTGTAACAGACTTGTTTTCTAAACAGGCCCACTTTATTCCCTGCCAAAAGATCCCCATGGCCAAAGCACTTGCCAAAATGTTTCTAAATCACATATACCATCTCCATGGTGCCCCCCCAAAGGATAATATCCGATCAGGGGATCCAATTCACATCAAAGTTCTGGACAGCATTCCTAAGCCTTCTAGGTACCAGTCAGGGCCTAAGTCCTAATCATCCTCCTCCTATGAATGGGACGACAGAGAGAACTAATGGGGTTCTAGGGCAGTATTTAAGATGTTTTATCAATTACCAACAAGATAATTGGACTGACCTCCTGCCTTTTGTAGAGGTCACATACAACAACTCTGTGCATTCCAGCCCTGGATTCACCTTCTTTAGAGTTGCCATAGGCCAGAACTTTGACCCAATGCCAGAACTACCAGTGGAGGAACCAACCATACCCTCCTTTAAGGAGTGAATACAACAATTACAAAACACCTGGCCAGTGGTAAGAAAAGCTCTAAGCGATGTTAAAGCACAAACTGATAAAAAAAGGATGGAGCCTAAGCCATTTAAAATAGGGAATAAGGTGTACCTATCCAGCAAATTCCTACAATCCTTGCAACCCTCCAAAAAACTAAGACCAAAGTTCATAGATCTTTTCCTATCACTTGGATCATCAACCCAGTAATGGTTGAATTACTGCTCCCTAAAACCCTCAGGCAGATCCACCCAGTATTTCATTACAGCCTATTGAAACCTAAAATTACCTCTCCACTGAGATCACCAGCAGACATCCTACCTACCCCTATCATGGTATGACGATAATATCAGGGTGAGCAGCACTTTGAGATGAAGGAAATCCTGGATTCTCGCATGTATCATGGCACAGTACCAATTGCTTGGAAACACTTGCCCCGTTCTCAGAATGAGTGGGTGGCTAAAAAACATGTTAGAGCCCCCAACTTGCTGAAAAAATTCCACTCACAGTATTCTAATAAACCCAGATAACTCACTGCTCTGATTTCTCTTTGTGCTTATTTTTCAGGTAGATTTCTCCTATTCCTAGGGAGGCAGCATGCCAGATCACATAGATCTCTTCAGGACACTGCTATTCAGCTGGAGAGTGGGGCTGAGTGCATTCCTTAGTTTATAGCCTTTTTCCTGATGCCTATGTATCCTGTACTTTGATTTACCTTCCCTGGAAATGTAAGGGGAGAGGGCCATCTGTTTTATCTCAGTTCCAAAGCCTCTAGCAAGAGGCGCCTGGGAACAGTGTCTTATCACCTTCTCAGCCTGCACTTCTCAAAACAACTTCACACCTGTGGATTGGCTTATTCAACATCAGACTGAGGGGAGGGGTTTCTAATTGCTTTATCTTAACTGAGTTGCTGGGGAAAGTTTAGATCTGCTTCCTTTGTCCTGCAATCCCTTTCCTTCAATAAAAGGCTCCTTTTAAAATATTAATTGTTTCAAGAGTTTTACTTTCTTAAATTGAGAGGAGAGCACGCAACAGAATTTCATTTTTAATGTGTGCCAATGTACTCACAGTAAAAAGGTTACCTTAATCTTAGCATATTGTTCAAGTATTTGTGAATGGTCCAATATTTCATGTGTAAGAAAAATGCAGAGAGTCGGTTTGGTGTAGTGGATAAGCCATCAGGTTAAATGTGGGGAAGCTGTACATTCTAATCACACCTTCAACATGAAACCAGCTGGATGACCTTGAGCCAGTCTCCATCTCTTACCCCTAGGTAGAAGAGCCACTTCTGAAATCATGTCAAGAAAACTGCTTGTTATTTCCCAGACAGTCATCAGGAGCCAAAGTTTAGCATAGGGATGGCCACAAAGTTTACATAAAACTTTTAGCTCTTTGTTTTACAGCTCTTGGTAGTCCTTCCAACAGCATCCCCAAATATCAGTTCTCTAGCATTCTGAGATGAGAAGCATGCATTTTCTATAAGTTATCATGGTTTAAAAACATATTTAAAAATGCCAGCTCCCTCGTGATATGAGTCCATTCACTTTATATCACTATATTGCCCAATTCAGGTATCCAAAAATATCTCTAACACATGTGGTCCTTGACCACCACAAATTTGCCCAGCATTCTTTAGTGAAACATTTTGAATGCTGCCATAAATTGTAATTATGCCTTCCAAACAAATTAACAGTTCTAATGGTGATGGCCAGCTAATGATTTGGCACAGGGATTTCCAGCTTCTGGTCAAACCTGGTTAAAAGCTTACCCACTGTGATGGAAAGCAGAATCCAGAACCCAAGTGCTAGAGACTTGTTCATGATGTGAGTTTCTGCCCTCACACCAAATCTTTTCTTGGTATTTAACTATTATATTGCAGTGGCATGTAGGAGGCTCCAGGTAGGAGGATCATTAACGTAAGAACTTTCAGCAAGTTCAGGAAAAAGTAATGGTAAACTTCAGTCCCAATTTGGGGATGGGCTCTCCAATCTTCAATCAAACTCTCTATTCAGCATATTATCTGACAGATATTTGCAGGCACACAAAACAGATTAACAGAATTGGAAGGGATCTTGCAGCCATCTAGTCCAACCCCCCATCCAAGCAGGAGGCCCTACACCATTTCTGACAAATGGCAGTCCAGTCTCTTCTTGAAAGCCTCCATTGATGAAGCTCCCACAACTTGCGAAGGCAACTTCTGTTCCATTGGTTGATTGTTCTCCCTGTCAGAAAATTTATCCTTATTTCCAGGTTGAATCTTTCCTTGTTTAATTTCCATCCATTATTTCTTGTCTGGCCTTCAGGTCCTTTGGAAAATAGCTTGACCCCTTCCTCTCTGTGGCAGCCCCACAAATATTGGAAGACTGCTATCATGTCTCCCCTGGTCCTTCTCTTCACTAGACTAGCCAAGCCAAGTTCCTGCAACCGTTCTTCATATATTTTAGCCTCCAGTCCCCTAATCATCCTGGTTGCTCTTCTCTGTACTTTTTCTAGAGTCTCAACATCTTTTTTATAGTGTGGTGACCAACACTGGATGAAGTACTCTAGGTGTGGTCTTACTACAGTATACAAAACTATAGCAGTCCTTAATTTAGCCTAGTTGGGTGGAGAAACTGGTCACAGAGACTTTCCTACTGATCAACTTGAACTGCTCATTGTTGATCTCTCTTCTGCATTTCTTGCTTATTCACAGTTGTTTTAATCACCTGACTTTCCACAAAGGGAATTGGTTGCAAAGTCTATATCCTTAAAGGTATAACATTGCTAGATGATGTCAGAATAAGTGGGAAAGGTTCTATCACACTAAAAAATACTTACTGCAAGTACAAATCCATGTTTCTTATTTGTAAAATGTTGCTTTAGTGCTGTCTACTGCTAATTAGTGAATTATTCACTAGTCCTGAAAGATTATGGTCCAACACTTTTACAGGCACCTGTATCAGATTAAATTTCATTTGCACAGTACATATCCAAACTTCAGATCATGTTCCTAATTATTTAGGTGCATGGAAGAACCATATGATAACCTTATTGAATCACCTACTCTAAATAAACAAAAGGACAATAAAATACCCTTGAAATTCAAACCCCAGTTTTTCAGATCAAAGCAATTTGACTTGACTCAATCATTGGAGTCAAATTCCTTTTGCAGAACAGAGTGAATTCTTCCATCCCTAATTTTCTTTTTATGTGTTTGCATGGACTCCATCCAAAAACAGGGGGTGATTGTATGTTTTCAGCTTATATTTGTAGAATGTTTTCAATGCAAGAGAGCTGTATAGATATCAAGCTAACTGTGTAGAAGAAAAAAGAAGAAGAAAAAGAAAACCAGAATTAGTAGTATAAGGAATCCTGTCTGAGCAGGGAGTTGTACTAGAAGACCTCTGAGATCCCTTCCAACTCTGTTATTCTGTTATAGAGTTCAACTGAAGATATCAGTATTTATCCCTGCTTCCTTTTTATGAGGTAAAACATCTGATAAAAAGATTCATGCAAAGAAGGACTATATTAACTTGATTTTATTTGTTGTTTTTTCTAGTTGGTAGCAAAGACAGAATGCCTTGAATATCTTCTGCTTAGGAAGAAAAATTGAATTGTCTCAGCCTTTCCTTGATGAGAGCTTTCTAGATGCATTTCAATAACTATATGAGGACCCAGAAGGCTGGACTAGATAGACTTTTGACCTGATTTGGTAGGCATCCCATAATAAGGCAATACTGGCCAAGCTGTGTGAGCTGGTCGTAGCCTTGTGATCACATTCATCCAAACAAGATGAAAAGGCATGCCCTTCAGAAGCCAATCATAAACTCCTCACCCATTGGGGTGGGATATAAATGGAGAGCACAGATAACTTACTATGCATTGCTGACATTAAGATAGAAAAGGTGATATGAAGAAACATCTGCCTCTTGCGTTTTTGGTGCTGTTATTACTAAGACTTAACTTTTATGTTACATGTAAGTCTCTGAAGCTAGTGAGCAGGAATTATTTTGGAATCCAGCATCAACACTTTTTGAAAACAAATCTAGTCTTATACTAGAGAAGAAGAAACTGAAACGAGGAGACATGATTTGTGAGTGCAATGGATTTGGAGCCAATTTTTACTAATCACACCATGCTCTAGAGGCAAAGAAGGAAATAATGGGTCAATTTAAATACTTTTATTGATTTTAATATTTGGATCTTTGTTAATCGATGGTGGTTTTTTTAAGCCATGTTTTTTTAACCAGAAATAGAAAGTATTGATATTTCACAGAAAGTCCAATAATTGGGAAACAGCCTAAGTGAATATATGCCCAAAAAAGGGGGTGGGATATAAATCAAACTTTTCTTTCCATGTGATCTTTTTGTATCAAAGCACTTGCCCTCATAAAATATAAGCAGGACCTGGTATAGAAGTAGGAACTTAAAAAGTATTTTGCCACGGATTTCCTGGGAATGGATTTTTGTTCTCAGTTGGGTCAATGGTGGGGTGAAAATTGATAGAGAAGAAGTTCCAATACTATTATTGATGATGGTTGTCACACAGACAGTGAGATATTTAGACTGGATTTGGAACATTTATCCACCTAGTGAGTCCTTCCAAAGAACCTGGGATAGACAGATGTTGTGTGATGGTTTTAGGATATTGTCACAGGATATAAACTGTTCTGAGTAAAGTTGCCTTTTGCAATTGATCGATGATTTTGTCAGTGCCGTTGGTGTTCAAGTGGTGGTCCAGATGTTTTGGGATTGGTACCTATTACTTTTGGTACTATCTTTGATTTCTTATTATTTATCCTTTCCCTGCCCCTCCCCCCAAAAAGCATGCTGGATAAAATCATCCTATATACTCACCATTAAGTGGACTTTCTTTGATTATTTCTCCTTGGCTATACTTTGTAGAATGACCAACTTATCTATGCAAATTCATAGAGATAGTGATCTTATGAATACTGGTGTTAAGCCCTGTTATGCTCTGATATCCATCAAGCAAGAAAATGACATTGTAAGATCTGATCTTGGGTCATGTGGAAGGCATAGATCTGAAGAGTTTGCCTGCAGGATGTCAACCCCTATGAAAGGATGGTAATGTTTTAGGAGCAGAAAATGCAGTTATAAGGTGGTTGTACTTCTATTTCTGCATCACTTTGATACAGAGGTGGTATTTATTTTATTTATTTTTATTTATTTGATTTGCCAATTGTTTACAAGATAGTAAGTATAAGTGTATACATAGTTGTGGATACATGAAATGGGTACATATAAGAAAAATAAAAGAATAAGAGAAACAATAGGACAGGGACGGTAGGCAAGTTGGTGCGCTTATGCACGCCCCCTACAGACCTCTTAGGAAAGGGGTGAGGTCAATAGTAGACAGTCTAAGGTTAAAGTTTTTGGGGTTTGGGGAAGAGACTACAGAGTCGGGTAGAGTATTCCAGACATTGACCACTCTATTGCTGAAGTCGTATTTCCTGCAATCAAGTTTGGTGCGGTTTACTTTGATTCAGTAGGTTCTGACCAGTTCTGGAGAACCGGTAGCGGAAATTTTGAGTAGTTTCGAGAACCGGCAAATCCCACCTCTGACTGGAGATTTTACAGCATTCTTCCCCTGCCATGCCCACCAAGCCATGCCCACAGAACCAGTAGTAAAAAAAATTGAATCCCACCTCTGCTTTGATAGGTGATGTGGTAGTGTGGCTTTTAGACTGTTGCTATGAAAGAAAAAGAAGTGCAGCCAGACATTTTGAAAAGTATTTTCATAACCTGTTTTGGTGGATCAGAACAATGTTTCAGGGATGATCCTAAGTGAACTTGGCTGACTTGGACAATTGTCCTGCAAAATATAAATTAAAATCTACTGGATTTACTAATCTACCAAGATAAATAAAAAACATTCTTTTTATCTTGAATCTCACTTTTAAAAACTCTCTTTTTTCAGCTCTAAAATGCTCGCATTGTTTACTTCGACCTCCAGGCCATGCATGCTCCGATACCCAATCAATAAGATCTTGTCATTTAGATCGAGGAGAGTCCTGCTTCAGACAGACAGTGTATTTTGGTAAGTGTTTAATGGCCATTCTGTAGCAAATCCTGATTTTCTTTGAGCTTCTTGACACAGCAATAAAGATACATATACTTGTAAGCAACAGACATTTCTTCTCATTGTGGCTAACCATAGCCAGCATCAATGCATCTTTAGAAACTTTCTCAGGAATGTTAATTCTCACAGGCAGAAACTTATTTCCTCCTTTTCTAAGTCTCAATGAAAGGTTGTTGAGTAAACCTAGGACTTTAAAAAAAAATGATCAGGGAAGTTTCTCAAACTTTTTTGTTATCCTGAGGAAAACTGGAAGGAAAAGCTTCATTCATGTTTATGATTTTATAAATGCCATGCTCAGAATGAATTAGTACACGAAGGGACCCAATCTGAGATGGTCACCAGCTTCAAACATTTATTCTTCCAAGCTTTCGGGCTCATGTTGGAGCCCAACATCATCAAGGAACTTCTTTCTCTCTCTAGAACATGTGCTACACAATGTATTTATATGGTTCCCAATTGTGTGTAGCTTTTAGTTGCTAATTAAGGTATTGTTGGCTGGCTGGCTAGTATCATCAGTTGGTCCCGATGACCAATTCAGATTGGATCCTGCAACATTTTCCTAGGACATGTATGTTTCTTTTTTTTAATGTCAAGTTTTTTTAATTTTATATTCTTTATACATATCAATATGTGAATGATGTCATACCTGGGTATCATACATTTTAATACAAATAAACATAAAATAAACAAATAAACAAATAGACAATACAAAATACAAATAAACACGTTCCAAATTCTTATTGATAAATGACCACAGCTCTTCTAGCTCCCGCGGTGTCATCGAGTACAGTTTCGGTTTTGGGAGTTTCACCCCAGGTAAAATTTCAATACTGCAATCTGTTGAGCAATGGGGGGGAAGCTCATCTGAGGCCTTTTCACTGAATACCTCCTTTAAGTCCCAATATTCCTCTGAAATTTTCTCCTCCCCCTTCAGGCTCTCAGTGCCAGTGGAGGCCAGTTCAGTGGGATTCTTGAGTTTCGGTTGAGATTGCCCCTCCCCTTCTGGGCGTTGGTCAGTGCGTATGCTCAATGACCCTCTCCTCCAATCAACGTGGGGTTTCCATTTCCGGAGCCAGGGCAACCCCAGTATTGGGGGCCGCTCCATCCCAGGAGCCACAATAAAACACAAAGTCTCTCTATGCTTCCCCATCATCATTTCTATTGGTTCCATTATGCAATGTGCAGGGCCACCCCCAGCTACTGATCCATCCAATTGGCAAAAGGCTATGGGCGTTTTTAAAGTCTTTAGCCTTAAGCCCATTTTCTCTACTACCTCCGAGCTGATTACGCACCTTGTGCACCCAGAGTCTAACAAGGCCAGCACTTCCCCTTTGACTCTCGATGTGGGTACCCTTAATCTCACTGGAATGGTCATAGGGCCCTTGTTTGGATGTACCAGTGAGTCGTCTTCCGATTCGGATTCACTCTCTTCAGAAGAGGTTGGAGTTCCCAGCTCCTCTCCTTTCGGAGGGGCGATCTCTACAACCTCCTCTGCTTTAAGCGCCATTTCACCAGGCTTTGCTGTGTTTTTTTCAGGTTTTCTTCCTCCTCCTGGTGCCCCCTTTGGCTCTAGCTTGGCACAGCAGTCTGCAGCCCGGTGATCTTCCTTCCCACATCAGAAGCATGCAGTGGTCTTGGGTTTTGCCGCCATTCCTCCTTTTTGAGGTTTTAAGGCTTTTTGAGGGCTGGTGGGGGGGGGACTTGCTCCAACCAAACCCCCACCCCGGCGTCTGTTTTGGGTCAGATCAATTTCCACCTCTGCTGCCAGCACGTACCACAGCTGCAGCTCACTGGGGTCTCTTCTGGCAATACAGCTTTGATATACATCATTCAACCCATCTTTAAAAGCTTCTATCAGGGCTCCCTGGGACCAGCCTCTAATGCCAGCTCTCTAAATTCCTGGGTGTAATCAGCCACTGATCTCCGCCCCTGATTTATGGTCTTCATCCTAATTCTGGCCTTATGTTCAGCAAGTGGGTCTTCAAACCTGGCCCACAGCGCGGTCATGAACAGGTCATAATTTATCAGCATTATGAATTATCATTATGCAAAGTCACCATCCACTTCGCAGCTGTTCCCTCCAGAGCCCTGGTAACACATCTAACTTTGGCTGCTTCTGAGGAAAAATCCCCTCCATATTCCTCCATAGGGCTCCAGACTTGTGCTAGGAAGAATCCTAACTCCTTAGGATCCCCCGCATATTTTACTTCCAACAGAGGCACCTTTGGAGTTCTACGTCTTCTGGCAATTACTCCTCCCACTGGGGGCCCCTGGGCTGTTGCTGCCTGTTGCGCTAGCCCAGGTTGATTTATGGGGGTGGCTGTTCTGATTCTTCTGGCTGGGGCTGCCTCCCCCTCCTCTCCCACATAGCTTTGATCAGTTTGAGGTTCTTCATTTAGAAGATGCATTGCTTGAGTTAGTAGAAACTTCTTTCTTTCCTTCTCTTGCCATGGCTCCTCTCTTCCACACCAACAGGTAGTGGTCACTCCTGGAGGAGGCTTTTCCTCAGGATCCTTCCAACCGACTCCCAGGGACCATCTGGGTTTTACAGCTGGTTTTTCCCCAAGATTTAGTTCTGCTAACAAGTCAGCTACCTCTGCTTCCTCTAACAGCAGAGAATCTTTTCCTCCAGTTTCTCCCAGGTCTTCTTGGTTGCTGGCTGGATTTGACATTGTGTTCAGACCCCCTCGGGTGGGCTGGTAATGTGGAGATTCAGAATAATGTCAGCTGGTGCTCCATTCAAAATCCAAGAAAGAAATACTTAGACTCCTTTAATCAGAGAAAAGATATCTTTTATTGGAAATCAAGTGGTAGCAACAAAAGAATTCTGAATCTGAGAAAATGGATGCGTAAATCACATATACAAAGTAATGGCAACGTTCCCACCCCCAATAGTTCAATTGGCTCATCCAATTAAAAGTTGTGTATATCATCATGTGGACATCTCCAGGTGGTGATGAGGCCTATGTCCGTTGACCTTGACATATTTTGATAAAGAGTTGCTGCTGTGCATAGCATAGGATAGAAACCTAAGCAAGAATCTACCCCCTCCCCCACCAGTTTATACAGTTCTGGTTTGTAACACCTCCAGCTCACTTCCCATAACCATTCCCCCCTCCTCCCCCTGTTACTTATGACAGCCGAAAGATGCAAAGCAAAGGGAGAAAATCTTGAAGGCTGACACCTGGTGCCTTTTTTGGTGGCAAAAAAAAATAAATAAGACTGTGTCTTATTTTTGGGGAAACATGGTATCCTAATTATCCAGCCTATATAAGTCTAATAATAAACACCCATGTATTCATGGAAGATCTTTTACTCTTTTTTATCTTTTTATCCATCATCTCTTGTCCACATCAGAACTTTTATTCTTTTTTTTACTTGCCTCCCATATTCTTCTGTTAGGTCTTTTACTTCATCTACTTCTAGTAAATATCCGGATTCTGCAATCTAACTTTTCCTCCCTTATCTACCCTTTCCCACTAATTTTAAAGTTATCTGTTCTATCTCTTTCCCCCAGGTATCTTCCTGTTTCTCCCATTTACTTTTAGATCTTTTAGAACATTTCCCTCCTGTTTTAATTCCTTAATCATTATTAATTTTGGTAACAACTACTCTTTGTTGTCTTCTTTTTGCTGTTTTCTCAGTTCTGCTTCCCCCTCCATTACTTCTGAGGGCTTCTTTCTTGCTCATTGTGCTGGTGTTTGCTCATTGTCCCTTGTATAATAATTGTCCAGTTTTTGCTCTATACGATGAAATATTTTCACCATCTCTTTCTGTTGTTCCTGTATAAAGTTTGAAACATCAGCTCCATTCCATTTAAAAGTCTGCTCCTTTCCACCTTGCATTATGGCTTATTTGGTTTCATTTTTAACCAGTTGTCCAGGATTGGTTGATTCAAAACAGAGCTTGCCAAATCACGATTTTTAATATTTCATCAGTCAAATCAATTTTAAGTACACCAGGGTATTTTCCACACCTCTTCAAGTCACTTTTCTACATTCAATAATATTCAGGTATTTTTTAACTGAAATTCTTGTTTATTATTCAAATTTCCAGTGATCTTGGAATAGATACATGTAATCCAGTATTTTCAGTCCTTCAGGTAATTATTCCCAAGCTTACACAATTCCCCTCTCATCAGCAGATGGTGCTCTTGCTTCAGCCTGTTTCAGCTTCTCTGCTATGTAGCTGGCAAGTTCAATTTTATTTTATTTTTAAATTATAAATCCAATAAGTAGGCAGTATTTATAAAAAGGATCTTAAGTGTATGATTCCAGCATTTTAAAAATGCCTTCTCAACACCACGTCTTTTACCTTTGAGAGTTCAATTTTCTGTAAAAATTCTCTTCTTAAATTCTCCAGTATTTTTCCAATGTGCCTATATGCTGCTTTAACAAATTGTTCTGGATATATTTCCTTCTAGATTCCTTGGGGTCAGATTTCAACAAAAATATTCTCTCACCCACTTCACATACCACTCACCTTCTCTTTGGTCCTGCACTGTCTTAGGTATTCAGACTGGTCCCAGTTTTATGGCAGCCATTTTGCTGATGCTGCACCTCATCTTCAGAGGGGGACTTTCTGAGTCAGGGAGGAGAGATGCGGCTCTCCTCGACCTGTACGGCAACCCCCTTTAATTCACCACCCCTTCAGGGTGGCTATGGCTACTTTTGGAACCCTCCAATGGGGAGAGCTTGGAGCGGGGCTGCGGAGCTTGTGGTCCTTGCTTCTGATAGCACCAGAAGTACAGCCGGAAGATGTTTATTTCTCTTCATAGCAATAACACTTAGCAATAGCACTTAGACTTATGTACCACTTCACAGTGTTTTACATCTCTGTGTAAGCAGTTTACAGAATCAGCATATTGACTCCAATAATCTGGGTCCTCATTTTACCAACCACAGAAGGATGGAAGGTTGAGTCAGGATCAAACTTCTGGCAATGGGCAGAACTAGTCTGCAATACTGCATTCTGCCCATTGTGCCACCACAATTCTTTCATTCATGATGCACGAAATTTTTACACCGCAAAGGTGGGCTAAGCTAGGCACTTCCCAAAGGTTCTGTCCTGCACATCCTATGGCCTTTGCTTGTTTAATTGGCAATAAACTTTCACCCCCTACAACTGCTCAGTCAAATGGAGCTGTTTGACTCAAGAAACCCAAGAAAGAAAGAAGCATGCAACCTCTTATGCTGTCTACAAGTTGTGAGAGGCTGCTTAGCATCAAGGCATTGGATAGAACGATAAGGAAAATTTGTTCCTGAAGGCACAGTTCTAAGAGATAAGCTAAGATCTCTTTTCTTCTACAGGTCGGGTCCCATTATACTCCAAGTTGGGTTGCACTTATAAATGTATAACTGTCACGGAAAAGAAGGAGAAACTGAAGATCACTGAAACATTTTTTTGCTGTACTTATCAAGATTATTGCAACGCATAAGAGAGCCTCCAACTTGGAGCTCCCTACATGTGTCTGGTTTGCAATTACCAAAATCCAGACATCGGGAATGGCAGCAACTTGGAAAAGTCTTCTCTGAAGTGTGGGGTTGGGGCATTATCACTGTATCGACTTTCTTACTCAGAGGTCTCCAAACTTGGCAATTTTGAAGAATTCTGGGAGTTGAAGTCCACAAGTCTTAAAGTTGCCAAGTATGGGGGACCCGTGCTCTTACTGAATAATCAATGCTTCAAAGCCGAAAGATAGCTTTTTAGCATTATGTATCAAATAGTTTGGTGAATAAAAGTCTGCTTCCCCAGCTTTTTAAACCAGTTTCCTCTGTGCAAAGTCATCCAAAAGGATGTTTTTACATGCATCAAGTCTGAATTATGGCACTTGAAATCTTTGAGGGATTCTCTACCCTGATGAATGCTTGATCAAAGCCCTCTCCTCAAGCTGGTTTACAAAGCCACAAACCCCACTTACTCCAGAGGCCAAGGTCAAGCAAATGGGAAGAGGTTTCTAGGCATACTGCATACACCAAAGCCTTCTACACAGTGATGGGATTCAAAAATTTTTGCTACAGGTTCAGTGGGCATGACTTGGTGGGTCATGAGACTGGGTGGGCATGGCTAGGTGGTCACATGACTGGGTGGGCATGGCCAAGTTGATGTCATTCCTTTGCCCTAATGACCTACAAAAAGAACAACATCAACAGCCTGACACTGTTGATGTTATTCAGTTTCACTAGTCTTGAGACTGAGCTAAAAATGGATTTATTTATTTTATTTATTTATTTATTTGATTTGTCAATTGTTTACAAGATAATAAGTACAAGTGTATACATAGTTGTGAATATATGAAATGGGTACATATAAGAAAAATAAAAGAATAAGAGAAACAATAGGACAGGGACGGTAGGCACGTTGGTGCGCTTATGCACGCCCCCTACAGACCTCTTAGGAAAGGGGTGAGGTCAATAGTAGACAGTCTAAGGTTAAAGTTTTTGGGGTTTGGGGAAGAGACTACAGAGTCGGGTAGAGTATTCCAGACATTGACCACTCTATTGCTGAAGTCGTATTTCCTGCAATCAAGTTTGGTGCGGTTTACTTTGAGTTTGTATCTGTTGTGTGCTCTTGTGTTGTTATGGTTAAAGCTGAAGTATTCATTGACAGGTAGGACATTGCAATGTATGATTTTATATACCATGCTTAAGTCGGACCGAAGACGGCGTAATTCGAGGTTTTCTAGTTTTAGAATTTCGAGTCTGGTGGCGTAAGGTATTCTATAACGGGTAGAAGAGTGGAGAACTCTTCTTGTGAAATACTTCTGGACTTTTCTCAATTGTGTTAATATCACATACGTGATAAGGATTCCAGACTGATGAACTGTATTCGAGTATTGGTCTAGCAAATGTTTTGTATGCTCTGGTTAGTAGTGAGATATTACCAGAGAAAAAGCAACGTAGGATTAGGTTAACAACTCTTAATGCCTTTTTGGCTATGTAGTTGCAGTGAGCTCTAGCACTTAGATCATTAGAGGTGAGTATTCCCAGGTCCTTTACAGAGCTTGGGTCATCAACAAGATCTTGACTATTCAGCTTGTATTTTATTTTCTGATTTTTTTACCAATATGTAAGACAGAGCATTTATTTGTTGAGATTTGGAGTTGCCATATGTTAGACCATTCAGATACATAGTCTAGATCTTTTTGAAGGGTAGTAGTATTGTCTGTGGTATTGAACAGCTTTACATCATCAGCGAAGAGAACGCAATTGCTCTTGATATGATCACAAAGGTCGTTTATGTAGATTATGAAGAGAGTTGGTCCTAGAACACTGCCTTGGGGAACACCACTATTGACAGGTACTGGATTTGATAGGGCGTTCCCAATTTTGACCATTTGTTGTCTGTTTGACAGGAATGCTTCTATCCAGTTATTCAGTTGTCCAGAGATACCATAAGATTTTATTTTTAGGAGTAGTTTGTCGTGTACCACTGAATCAAAGGCTTTGCAGAAGTCTATGTAGATTGCGTCTATTGCTTTGCCCTGGTCGAGTTGTGTAGTCCATATGTTTTTGCAGTGTAAGAGTTGCAGATTACAGGATAGTTTTTTTCTGAAACCAAATTGTTTATTGGAGAGTAGGTTGTTTGTCTCTAAATGGAGGATGATGGATTGGTTAATAATTGATTCCATGACTTTACAGGTGACAGCATAAGGAGATTGGTCTGTAATTTTCAACTAGGCTTGGGTCTCCCTTTTGAAGATGGGAATGACTGTGGCTTGTAACCATAGGTTGGGCAAGGAGCTGGTTCTGAAAGATCTTTCAAAGATTATGCTTAGAGGTTTGGCTATGGCAGCGGATAGTTTTCTTAAGAAGTAGGCACATATTCCATCCGGTCCAATAGATAGAGATGGTTTTAGGTTGCGTAGTGCTTTTTCAACGTTGTCTACTGTAAAATCGATATGTATTAGATCATTATTGTTGTCTGTGGTACGGCTAGGAAACATTGGGCATGATCCATTACTGTTTACAAACACTGAGCCGAAGAATGTGTTAAAGATGTTGGCTTTAATGGTGTCGTCGCTGCAGTCTTTACCATCAGGTCCTATCAAGGAGGGATGGACCTTGAGTCTTTTAGTTTGTTGTTTACAAAATTGTAAAAAGCACGGTGGAATTGGTGCTTAGAAGGTTTTCCTCTTGTTTAATGTGGTAATTGGTGCATTCGGTCTTTATCTGGTGGCATAAATTTTTATATCGGTTTTTGAAATTATGCAACGTGACTAGATTTGTTTTTCCGCCAGAGTGATCTCTTTTTGGATTGAAGTTTCCTTATTGATATGGGTAATCTGCTTTTTGTTTTGTTTTTGGAGTTGTTGTTGGAACATATAGTTTGATGACTCTTTTGACTTCAAGTAAAAATATGTTGTAATGATCTTCAACAGTGTTGCATCCAGTGAATAGAGATTGCCAATCGAGGATGAGAGATCGTTATCTATAAGATCATAATTGCCTTTTTGAAGTTACAACTAGGGATGACATCGTTGTGGTGATTTTTGCGTGGACGTATGTTGAGGCAAAAGTCAATCATATTGTGATCACTACTGGAAAAGGGTTCTTTGGTTTGTATTCGGTAAATTAAATTCAAACTATTGCAGAAGATGAGATCGAGGCAGTTGTTCAGTCTAGTGTTGTTGGTTACTAGTTGTTCAAGACCTAGATTTGTAATAGCATTGAAGAAGGTAGTGTGTATGATTTCAGTTGTACAATTATTTAGGGTCCAGTCAATATGAGGTAGATTGAAATCTCCAAGAAAGATAAAAGGGTATGGGCAGGATGTAGCCCATGTTAGTAGTGTATTTAGCTTGTTTATATGTTCGATGTCATAATCAGGTGCTCTGTAACATAGTAAGAATCGAATTGTGATATTTAAGGATAGTTCACAGATGATGGTTTCAGGAAGGGCAAGCTCCTGGGTAACTTGGATATTTTTTAGATGTAAGGATTTTTGTAGAATATAGCAACACCACCTCCTCGACGATTTTCACGATCTGATCGGTAAACATGATAGTCTCTTACTGTGGTAATGGAGTCGGGAGAGATGCATTGAGCCATGTTTCACAGACAAATATAATGTCAAAGTTAGCCATATTTAAGAGGATGAGAAATTCAGGTATTTTATTCACGAGGCTTCTTGCATTGAGTAGTTTGCATTTAAGTCCGGCAGCAGTTGGGATTGAGGTAGTTGGGGGCGTGCGTGCCTAGTCTTGGGTGATGGTGGGTGGTGGGTAGTTTTGGGTGATGGTGGGTGGTGGTAGGTGGTTGAGGTAGGGTAGTGGTTGAGGGTAAAAGTTGGGTATTGGGTTGCGTGTCTTACTTTTGATGCAGTCAGCATGGTAGTCAATGTACAGGTCCTTCTCTCCATTGTCTAGACGGGTTTTGAGTTCGATGCGGAGTGCACGGAGCGGGCACGTTGCTGTATGGTTAAGTCAGGGGCGGCAACGGAGGTTTTTGTGGTTGGTGTTGGTTTTGGCGAGTGAGTTTATAGTGTAAATGAGTTTACGTTTGCTTGATTCATTTTTGCAAATGATCCTGCACAAGCGTGGGGCCACAGAGCCGTCTCTATTTTTAAGCTCTCGGTCAATGCGGAAATGTCAAGTATTTCATCGCCGGAGATGGTTGATGCTTGGTAATCTCTGATGATGTTTCGGACAGTTGTGATGTCATCATTGACAATGCTGTCTTCTAGTCCAAATAAGATGGCATTTGGGCGTTTCCGTTCACGCTCAACAGCTTCTCTGATGAGGATTGGGATATCAATATTTGTCTGGGTTGCGTTTATTTGTGGATTGGGTTTTGGATTGGATTGTGGTTGTTGGGTGGAGATGTGGTTTGTGGCTATTTGATGTTCAGGTTTTTGTGTTGTGTCTTTTTTTTCAAGGTTAGTTATTCTTTCTTTTACGGCGTCCAGGGATGCTAATATGGTGTTGAGGATGTTTTAATGGTTTCGATGGTTGAGGATGTTTCAATGGTTTCAATGTTTGGGGATGTTTTGATGGTTTCGGTGGTATCATCTCTTTTAGACAGATCTAGTTTGGATAAGCATAATTTGCAGAAATATGGAAACTCAT
Source organism: Notechis scutatus (assembly GCF_049901735.1). Taxonomy (NCBI): domain Eukaryota; kingdom Metazoa; phylum Chordata; class Lepidosauria; order Squamata; family Elapidae; genus Notechis; species Notechis scutatus. Next base: position 16,583,765 of record NC_142015.1, read on the forward strand.
TGGATGATTCTAGGTATCGAATCATTTGCTCAGGTAATCCCAAGCAGTCATGGTGGGTGTATTTTTACACAGAGAACATTTGATGGAGTATTTATTATCTATTAGATTTTTGCAGCATTTAAGGCATGTGCAGGAGTCTTGAGGTTCATTGGTGCAGGAGTCTTGTAGTTCATTGGTAGGGATTGTCTTCTCATTGAGTTGTGGTTTGAGGTAGGATTTTCTTTTTGGCATGGTAATATTGGTAAAATAGTACGTTGATTAAATTAATTAAATGAACAATTTAGGGTAATCTATATAGTCAATATTACATCAAACAATATCAAACAATCTATTGTAGTAATCTCTCAAATCAGATAGTATTTCTAAGCAACAATCAGCCTGGTCAATTAATTACTCTAATCGCTAGTCAATTATTTACATTAATCATTACTCACACTGTTCATTTAAATCCACTAAATCAAGGATTTTGCTATTCAATTAAATTGCATGGATTTTGGTCTTTTAAACTAGTCTGTAATCATACTATTTGTACTAAACACTCTAATCACACTAATCAGTTAAAAAACAATAAATCAATTAAACCATTAATAAAATATTTTATAGAAATTGATAATCTAATCGTTGGTATATGTGATGAGGTAGAAAAGTTGTAAGTTTTGAGGTGATGAGGTAGTATTAGGAGTCTTCTTTGTCTGAGGGGCTCGTCCTAGTTAAAATGGACGAGCCCCTCCATAAAATAAAATTAAGAATAACAGCCTGTTAGAATGAGATGTAAAGAATGACTGATATCTGTACAATTAATTAATAACTGAAGAATAAACACTTAAAATGGAATAACAATTACCAAACCAAGGGAGTTTATTACTTTGTGCCAGTATTGCCACAAAAATCTTTCCTAGCTAATTACATTAGCCTAGGTCTTACCTAGACTAACAGTCCCTAATGGAATGAGAGCTATAGCAGAGAGAGAGAAGCCAGGGGATTGAGGGGAAGCCATGTTTAGTCACCTAAGCTTTTTAGATTTTTCATCTTAAAAATGTACTGAAGCTTTTTTCAGCATTACAGCCAGGCGGCACTGTTCTGTGGGAACTTGGAAGGACAGTGCCAGAAACCTCACTGCACCAAAAACCTCAGAAGAGTGCCAAGAAACTCAAGCCAGCCCTTCACCCTTTAGGAAAACCAAGAATCACCAGCTGAAAGAGAAAACTCAGAGCAGACAGAGCTGACAATAGAAACAGTTAAGTGGAGCCATTAAGGTAAGGAGAATCAGGCTAAAAATAACTCACCAAGGCATTAATTAACCCATTTAAGGCAGGAAGATAGGACCAGGGCAATCACTTTAACTAGAGGCACACAAATAAACCCATCAAGCTGCAGTAGATTCAAAGAGAGCCTAAAAGGCTCAGATTAACACTTCCAATCTGCTTGCAACCCAGGAACGCTTGTGCAACCTAGCTGTGTCACACTAGCTTTTTGCCTTCCTCCTTCATTAAAGAATCCCACTAATGTAGTAAATTTTTAAGAGAGTGGGGAATTGGGATCCAGGTCCAACAAAATGGGGACAAACAGAAAAGATATAGCACAAAATCATCTATGAAGTTAGATCAAGAAGAATTAATTTCATAGGTACACCACAGAGCAATACTGAATTCTTTTTCTGAAATTTATTCCTTAGTTAAAAAGAACAGGCATATATGAATTAGGTTCCGTATTGGGCTCAGCTTGTACTTAAGTCAAGTAGCTATTCCAGAGTTAGTGGTGTCATGGTTAGAAATAGAAGCAATGGTAAAGCAAGCTAGATTTAAAAGCAGAAATATTTTGTTGGGTATTTTAAAGGGAATACAATACATATTTAAATGTGTTAACAGCTGTTAGAATTGTGTTTGCACAACAGTGGAAAAACAAAGAGATACTAGATGAAAATGTAATTTAAAAAATTAGAATGTGCAGAAATGAATAGTTAATTTAAAAATTAAGGATAACTTTCCTCTTCCTCCTCTCAGACAAGAACACAACACCACACCATCAAGGTATGAAAACAACACAAAATCTCACAGGCACAGGCACAAGTTTCAAAATATATATTATAATATATATATTATATTATGTCACATAAAATTTACTTGCAAGCAAACTCACAAAATTAACTCACAACATACCATGTATGTAGATATTGTTTTCTTTATTTTAAAAAAGAGCAACTTACTCAAAATCAGGCGAAGCAGGCAGTTGAGTTACTCGCAGGCTCGCAGAGTCACAGCTCTACCTTTCTCCAATCTGCTGCCTGAGTCTGCACTGAAAAATAGAAGCTTCAGTCTTCAGAGTCTGGGAAGGAAGGCAACACCCCAGCCATTCAGCTCCACGGTCAAACCACTTCTTCTCCTTGTAGCACTGAGCTGAGCTCCTTGGCTTTTGAAATCCAGCATTCTTGGATTTCAAAAGTGCTTGGGTTCGGCAGCTGGAGAGAAGCCACCATTTCAAAAGCCAAGCAGCTCAATGCTACAAGGAGAAGAAAGAAGTGCCACCCAGGAAGCCATTGGCAAGAGGTCTTTCCATTCAGCCGGCATTCCAGATGCTGCGGGGAGCTCTGGAGGAAGCAAGGAGACGCACAGTGCGCTGCTATGCCAGGGAGGCGAGATAATGCGGGGCGGGGAGGAGCGGAGCAGGTGGCCATGGCAAGCGGTGAGCTGGTGGGCAGGGGTGGGGCCAGATGGAGATTGTATTTGCCAGTTTTGCAAACCACTTAAATTTTTCCCTAGAGGTTCACCCAAACCCCCCAGAATTCCCTGAATACTATCCCTGCTTTTCCAGCTCAAGAGTATGTACAAGAAGAATGAAAAAAATCAAGATGGTACTGCAGCTCTGCAATCGAACTGCTATTACTTTTTGGATTAACAGAGTTGGAAGGGACCTTGTAGGTCATCGAGTCCAGTGGTCGCCAACCAGTGGGACGGGAACCATTGGTGATCCACAAGAAAATTTTGGTGGTCTACAGAGAAATGTCACCCCCAAAGCACCCCCCAAAGCAATTAATCCAGGCTGCACGGGAACATAAGGCTGCACTGCCCACATGACCCATGGGAACACAAGGCTTGTGTCACTTGCATTGTGAACAACACGAGGTAGTGAGGGGAGGGCAGAAAGGGCGGAAGGGGTGAACTTGCACCACTTGTCCCACGCACCTGGCCTGGCCACCAGGCTGCTACTTTCTACTTCTTTCTTCTTCTGCTTTTGGCTGCACGCAAGGAAAGCAGCAAAAGTCTTTCTTTCTCTCCCCCAAACTCTGCCAGAAATAAGTCTTTGGGACCCTGCAAGGCATCCTGCTGCAAGAGGCTGCGCCGGCATGACAAGTTTCACAAAGACCCATTTCTGGTGGAGTTTGGGGGAGAGAAAGAAAGACTTCTGCTGCTTCTGCTGATTTCCTTGCATGAAGCCAAAAGTCTCTCTCTCTCTCTCTCTCCCCCTGAGAATGGAGCTGGAGATGGTATCCTGCGATTCCAAATAAAGAATGATTAATTGGTAGGAAAACGGGGTGGGGAATTTTCCTGCAGACTTTTTTGGGGATTTTCCCAGGGTCTCTGGTCCGCGGGATTTTAAATTATGAGTGTGGTGGTCCCTGAGGTCCAAAAGGTTGGCAACCCCAATCTAGTCCAACCCCACACCCAAGCAGGAGACTCTACTACACCATTTCCGACTAATGGCAGTCCAATCTATTCCTGAAAGTCTCCCATGATGAAGCTCCTGCAACTTCCAAAGGCAAGCTTTGGTTGATTGAGCTGTTCCTTTGTTATGTATTGTATGCACAATGCCTATAAAAGACCTGTGGGATAGAGAGATGCATGAACTGTCTTGACATTGATTTAACTTTCCCAGGTAATATCTCACTATATTACAGCACTACTGCAGCATAAGAACACGTCCAGAGGAGATCCATATGAGAACACTGATAGTTAAACTGTGGCCATGAACACAGTACAAGTATACTTAACAATGCATTAATACATTTGTTTACTTCCATCTTTTGAAACCCCCCTAAATTACCAATACTGTTTACAGAGTTGTCTGGCATCTGAGCCAAATTGGAAAAAAGAAATGTTATCAGAAAAGGTAGGGAGAAGATTTTCTCAAAAATCAAGGAAAAGGGCTAACCCCAGGATACAAATAGTCAAACTGTAGTCTGTTTAACCATTCAGCAGCAGAATATTCCGTGCTGATATATGAAAATCCTAAACCATTTATTCAATCAAGACCACTTTCATACTCTCATATTTCATAATTGTAGGAGATGATGGTGGCGTAGTGGTTAGAATGAAGTACTGCGGGCTACTTCTGCTGACTGATCGCTGCCAGCAATTCGGCAGTTCAAGGCTCACCAACTCAAAGTTGACTTAGCCTTCATCTTTCCTAGACTGGTAAAATGAGAACATAAATTGTTGGGGGCAACATCCTGACTCTGTAAACCGCTTAGACAGGGCTGTAAAGCACTGTGAAGCAGTATATAAGTCTGAGTGCCATTGCTATTTGCTATCAGGCCAAGCTTGAGAGAGGAATCAAGCACATCATCAGTCTTGAGTGCCTTTGTGCCCACAAGAGATCTAAATCCCAGCACATTTTGAATTCCATTGATTCTCATCTAAAGACAATTTGCTTTGGTCAGATTACTAGATCAGATTCTAATAGAGAGTGATAGGATGTAATAAACATGCTGTCATTTGAACCATCTGGCTTCCTGATTTCTTTAGCAGATACTGTTCAACTTACAACAGTTCATTCAGTGATCATTCATAGTTACAATGATAACTTATAACCATTTTTTGCACTTATGAACTTTGCAGCATCCCCATTATCATATGATCAAAATTCAGATGCTTGGCAACTGGTTCATGCTTATGACTGTAGCTGTGTCCCAAGTTCATGTGATCAACTTTTGCGACCTTTTGACAAGCAAAGTCAGCCACATTCATTTAACAACTGTGTTGCTAACTTATCAACTGCAGTGATTCACTTAATGATGGCAAGAAAGGTTGTAAAATGGGGCAAAACTCCTTTAACTGACTCGCTTAACAACAGAAATTTTGGGCTCAATTGTGGTTGTAAGTCAAGGCCTACCTATAATTGTGCAAAAGTTTTAAATTACAGTCAGATATGTAGTTCTTTATTTATTTATTTCACCATACTCCAAACGCAGTAAAATTTGTTAAAAACATGGAATAAAACACAAAATACATTTATACCAAGTAGGACCTTGAATACCAGAATTACACAGTTGTAGTCATCACCCAAATCTAGGCAGTGCAGGCAACTTCATGGCTTTCTGGGGCAGGATGTTCCATGTCGAAGTCTAAAGAGGCAACTAACCTCAAGTATTTCAGGAAGTGATGAGACTGTGGGAAAGGGCTCTTCAGTGCCCTCTATACTCAGTTCACATGTCAATTGCTCTGAGATTAACACTGGATCCATTGGATAAAACTCACACTTGAGATTACACGTGTGTAATTGTATGTGGAAATGACCTTGGGAGAGAGGGCAAAGAGATGCAACCAAAGGAATGGTTAGATAAAAAGTGGCTGAACCCACAGCAGCATTGTGGATGGGTCAAGAAGCTCAGAAGAAAGCCACCCTAGCTTCTTGGGTTGTAAAAGGGGTGATGGTGAGATGTGCTTTCAGACTTGCAAGGTTATATGAATGTAGCTTTACGATAAAGTAGAATTAGCTCATCTGATTGTATTTCTTGTCTGATCTATCTTGTAAGGCTGACATTGTGACAAGCTCACAGATGCCAAGGAGGTTGTGAACTGTGAATTAATTCATAAGATTTCTCCCAGCTCCACCTCACCATGGATCATGGCCTTTGCAAACGCTAAATAAACACGCTTTTATTGTTCCTGGTCTTCTGTCGCTTTTTTGATTATTATCACACCTCCTCTATTTGTCGAATCTTTCAACATTTTTAGACTTGTTCTTGCTTTTTTCTCTTGCCAAATATATCTTAATATTACTTTATTGAGTTCCTCAAAATATTTTTTTCCAGTTTTATTGGAATTGTTTGAAATAGATATAATAATCTTGGCAATATATTCATTTTTATTGTAGCTATCCTACCTATCAGTGATAGTTGTAGGTTTTTCCATTTCTTCAGATCTGTTTTAATTTGTTGCATCAGTTTATAATAATTATCTTCCTTAATAGATATACATCTTGCTGTCAAATTAATCCTAAGTATTTTACTTTCTTATTGATCTGAATACCTGTTCTCTTCATTAACTCTTTTTGCTGCATATCTGTGGGATTTTTAACTAAATCTTAGTTTTCTCTTTATTTATTTTCAATCCTGCCATTTCGCCACATTCCTCTAATTTTTTTTAGTTTAGGCCCTGTTTTTTGCAAATCTTTGAAAATAAAAACTAAATCATCTGCAAATGCCTGTAGGAGAGGGGGGCTGATGTCACAGTGATACGATGCATCCCACAGGGCTCTGTGGGTTCATTCCAAAATTCAAACTGCAAGGAGGTTCCGATGGACCTAAATCACCTCAGAGGGTGAAATAAGAGAGCACATCCTGTTGATCTCAGGAAGCCCATAAACTTCTTGATCAAGCCAGAGAAAGCTCTGAAACCAGCAGGAAGAAAATGACAGCCATTGTGTGTCTGATCAAAGCTGGGACAGCTGACTGATCAAGAAAACGCGAAAGATTGAGGAAGAGTTTGAACAATCTGGGTGAGAGATTTCTAACTTCTAGCTGCTATTGAGGAATGAGCTCCCTGGAAACAAGCCTGAGAGAGAGTGGGACCCCAAAAAGAGGAGGTGGATTTGTTCTTCTTTCATCTCCCAAGAAAAGTGGCAAGCAAGCTAGAGAGCCATTTTTAAAACCAGAAAGAAGAAAAGAGAATTTTTTAAGCAAGTGAAAGAACCTTAAAATTAGGAAGCTGGACCTCAAATATAATATTGATCAATCTGGAAAGCTTTGGGGGGATTATAAAATTTGGACTCAAAGAACTTTCTTTCTTTTGGAAAACCTGGACTGGATAAACAAAATGGAGAGAAGCAGAGCAACAATGACACCTGCTGGCAGAAGTGGAAGGGTGCAAAGGTGCAAGGGAGAACATAAAAGAAAATATAACCTTGAGAGATTGGAGAAGAAGAAGATAAGGGTTGGCTGTTAAAATAAATAACATCTATACCAGTAAGAAAGCATACTTATGCTAGATAGTTGAGACAGAGTGTGAAACACTGAGACTAGTTTCATCTCTTTGTCTTTGTGGATTATAATCACATGTCTCTGGGATTACAATTAAATTACAAATATAATTAAAGCATCACAAAATGAAGAAAACTACATCTGCACCATCCTGAGCATCGTCATCCAGCCCAGCAGGTCAAAGATCATTAGACATGATGTTGCAACAAGAAAAAATGAATATGATGCAGGCAGAGATGAAAGCTCTGCTCCAAGTCATGCATGAAGACCTCAAGGAAAAAGTAGGAAAAGTAGAGGATAAAATAGAACATTTTTCAACAATAATGGTGAAAAATGAACAACACATTCAGAAAGTGGAAGAGAAAGCTGAACAAACAGAGAAAAGAGTGGAAGAGGTCGACCACAGGCTTATATTGGCAGGTAAAAATCAGGAGAGAACAATAATATTACTAGAAATGGATGAAGCCAATTACTACATACATTTTCAGAACATCAAAGAAGAAAAAAGAGAAAATGTGGCAGGGATAATGGCAGAGCTGCTGGTAAATGTCTTAGAGATATCTAAAGAAAAGGTGTTCGCCAAAATGGATAAAATATTTAGAGTTCATACAAGATATGTGACAAGAAACAGATTTCCCAGAGAGATACATGTGAAATTTACCAAAAAGCAATAAAAACAGAGGTACTACAAAGAGCAAGGGTTGAACTCATAAAATATAAAGAGAAAGAAAAGGTAGTTCTAAAACACATTCCCAGGAGAGTAAGAAGAAGGGAATATTAATTTTTGACAAAACAGCTTATTAAGAATGGAGTAAACTTTAGATGACTGATACTGGAGGGAATATTGGTGACTTGGATGGAGCAAAGACATAGATTAGATTCCATAGAAAAAGCGGAACAATTTTATGATCACTAATTTGGAACACAAGAGGGAATGGTAATAATAGAGGAAAAAGAGGATAGACAACAAGAGGAAGCCACAGGAGAGGGAGATATATAACAACAAAAAAGATGAAAGAGAACCAGAGGGAATAGCAAAGAGACAAGGGGCAAAGGCAAAAGAACAGAGAGAGAGGAGAGTGACCAGAATAATAAAACCTATTTACAAGTAAAACTATGGAAGAAGAAATAAAATTATTGTCAATTAATGTAAATGGACTGAATTCGGTTATAAAAAGGAAAAGCATCTATAGTGAATTAGAAAAATTAAAGTTGGATATAATTTGCTCACAAGAGGTTCATATTAAAAAAACAGCACAATAAATTATTGAAATACCCCAAAATTGGGAAATTATACACCTCTCTATGACAACATAAGGAGAGGAGTAGCTCTTTATATAAAAGAAACAATAAATGCTAAGCAAATATTTATGGATAAAGAATGGAGGATTTTGATGGTGAAGATAACAATGAATTACAAACAGATATTCCTGGTAGCAATTTATGCACCAAATAGTAAACAAGAGGATTTTTATAGTAAGTCCTCTTGTTTACTACACAATTGGAGTATGAAAATATTTGTGCAGTGTGAGACTTCAATGCAATTATAGATGTGGAACTAGATTATAAAACTAGAAAAGTGGACAAAAAAAACACAAGTAAAATGCTTCCAAAGAATTGCTTTAAAATGGCTGAAGAACTAGGCATCCAAGATGTATGGTGAGAGATACATCCTGAGGAAAATCAATACTCATTCTATTCAAATAGGCATATGTCTTGGTCAAGAAGAGATATGACATGGATGTCAGCCAAACTAAAATCTAATGTACAAGAACTGAATACAGAAACAGGTGATTGGACAGACCATAACCCAATAAAAGTCACATGGAAAGGGCAAAAAAGAAAATTAAGATGGATGTTTAACCAATCAATATTAAAAGACAAGGAATTTATTCAATTCATGGAAAAAGAATTAGATTTTTTTTTCTTTAAAAGGAATAGAAAAGAAGAGACCTCAGGGTCTACTGTCTTTTCTGCCCATATCTGCAAGTTCATCTGATTTCTCAGTACAGAAGAGTCTAAGCAGAGACTTCACATGCAAAGGTTCTCCAACTGTGCCAGGAAAAGGGTACAGGTTGCTTGAACTCAACCTACACATGTACCAGTTACATGGGTATACATGCTGTACAGATCATCAGATGAAAATGCCAAGGCTGGGAGCAGGAACACCAGAACTAGCCCAAGGTCCATTTGTCCCTTCCCTTCTTGCATGATTTGATTAGCTCAAAGAAACTAGGAATGACGAACTTCTTGGAGAGAGGTGGAGTTTATCATATTGATGCATTTGGGTGCGTTCATCCAAGCAAAATGATAAGGCAACTGCTTCCCACATCTGATTTGCAGAGGGGATAAAAATTCAGAAAGTGGTATCATTGCCTGCTCTTGACTTGGGATGCAGAGCAGGGGACATGAAAACACTTCTTCATATTGGGTTATGGATGCTCCTCACCATTGAACTAGGTAAGCCTCTAAGGCTCTGGGAACTGGGGAGATTTGAGGAGATACAACTAAGTCTGCTTAAGACAGGAAGAAAAGAAGTTGAATGCATTTGCCTGGATGTCACTATACTTTTCGTCTCTTATAGCTGCTGTCTCTCGAGCTGCCAAACTCTTAGAATTAAAAAGGTGAAATGAATGGCTACGATGAGGGAATGTTACTATTATATAGTTATTATTTCCTTTTTTAAATTAGCATTTCAAAAAAAAATCCAACTACTATGGGAGTTAGGGAGAGATGTAGAAGCCTGATATTACATGCAGATGTTTAAAAGAATGAGTGAGATGGATATATATATATATATATTTGCTGTGAACTGTATCCAGTTTAGGAGAGCTACTTTTTTTTTTTTTTTTTTGCAATTCATTATTTTCTCTCTCTCTTTTTAATCTCATTTCCCATTCTCTCCCTCCCAAGTTATTGGAATTAAATGCCATAACTGCCTATTCAAGAAACCTGGTGGCAATTGCATCACTAATCAAATTCCTTGCAGACTATACATTGGGCATGCTTGCTACAAGAAGACAGTCTATTTTGGTATGTGCCATAGTTATTTAGATCACGGTACTTGTTTTTTTTTTTCCTTTTCCTTTTAATCTTCTGCCAACCCCTCTATCAAGGAATCTGGATCCCAGATAAAACAAAATCTCCTTTTCTGAGAAGGACATTGATATGTTCATAGGCCTTCTATCATAGCATGAGTAAAATAAACAGTAAAGATTTTACATTTCAATTACCGACACTGAACACCTCCTAAATTACTTCTGATTTCATATGTGGTATGTGTATCAATCAGTATCAATGAGTGAGAACTAATGACTTACAGCAGGGGTCCCCAACACCCAGGCTGTGGCCTATTTGCAACCGGGCCACACAAGCGGCAGGCCAGCCGGCAGTTCAACTAGTTAAACTCAACACAAGGTAAACCGCACCAAACTTGATTGCAGGAAATGCAACTTTAGCAACAGAGTGGTCAATGTTTGGAATACTCTACCTGACTGGGTTTCTTCCCCAACCCCCAAAAACTTTAACCTTAGACTGTCTACTATTGACCTCACCCCTTTCCTAAGAGGTCTGTAGGGGGCGTATCCATTTCATGTATTCATAACTATGTTTATACTTATACCTGTTATCTTATAATCGCTTGACAAAATAAAATAAATACATAAATAAATAAATAGTTGGCCTGGTTGCCCTCTCCTCTCCCCACCACAGCTGGGCCACCAAGCCACAAAGGATGGGTACAGCTGACAGAGCAAAATCCACAAATTTTCTTCTGGATATATCCAGAGGTGGCATTCAGCAGGTTCTGATCAGTTCTGGAGAACCAGTAGCAGAAATTTTGAGTAGTTCAGAGAACCAGCAAATACCACTTCTAACTGGCCTTGCCCCGCTCTATTCTCTGCCTCTCGAGGAGAACAGAGCTGGAAAGCAGGTTAGTAGGGTGGTGAGGGAATGGGGATTTTGCAGTATCCTTCCCTGCCACGCCCACCAAGCCATGCCCATGGAACCGGTAGTAAAAAAATTGAATCCTACCACTGATACTGGCAGTTCTTGATTGACCACTATTGGGGTCACAATTTATATTGCTAAATAAGACTGGTGTTAAATGAATCACACCCAATTTTATCACCTTTCACCCCAAAATTGTTAAACAAATTAAGTGTATCATGCAGGTGTTAACTGAACCGGGTTTCCTCCTCGGCTTTCTTCATTGGAAGCCGGCTGGGAAGGTCTCAAATGAGGATCACATGAACTTACAATGCTGCAACCACCAAAAGACATGATGGTTGCCAAACACCAGAAATTTGATCACGTGACCAATGGGAATGATGTAAGGGTTGCATAAGTCATTGTTTTCAATGCCGTCGTAACTCTGAATGATCACTAAAGGAATGGTTGTAAGTCAAGGACTGCAATGTAATCACTGTATATTCAGAGGTTATGGTTTAAATTATAATGCTTAGGTAAGGCTTACAATTGCCATAAAATGAGCAAGGACCCTGACCCCACATCTGTTTCCCCTCAAATAATGATACAAAAATAGCAGTGATGATTCCTCATCTTCTCTAGATTGTTTTCTGAAAAGGAGGGTTTCCTTAAGGACATCACCTTAATAAATTATTTCTTTTGCTTCACAGGCAAAACTCTTCTATTTCATTTCCTGGGCTGCACCCCCAACTGTACTGAAGTCTATGAGCGATCCGAAGATCAAATGATCACTCAGATTGTTACCTGTTGTTCTAACCGAGATTTCTGCAATGCTTAAGTAAGAAGTGAATGTTGGAAAGATGGGGTGGGAAAGAAAGAAGTGTCCCCATGTCTTTGGTTTAGGATTACTATTGCTATTGCTGAGCAATTATCACAAAATTGCTTGTGGCATATTATGGCACCTCTATCCTGAGAAGCTTGCAGATCCTTAACCTAGGATTTAAGCAATAGTTCAGTGGTAGTGGAATTCTCCACAAGTCCTAGTTGGATCTGCTCAATGGGACAATTGTACCATTTCTCCCAGCATATAATTGGCTGCCAAAAGTTGCCAAATTATTGGTAATGAGATGATCAGCAAAGTCCCAAATTCCTTATTGGAGGTAGAAGGATGATATGAACGGTCTGTGTTTCAGTATCTGGCAGTAAGTGGCAAACCCATTTAAAATTTGTAGTGGAAAATGGAGGAATTGGGGTGAAAGAAATGTCTGCTTTGCTATGAAATTCTGACACTGAAATACTGGAGAGGATGGGCACACAACCAGGTCAAACTAGTCCAACAGATGGTGTTTGTCCATCACAAAACCATGAATGCAGCTAGATATGCAAAGTTAGGAGAAGCTCACCAGGATGGACAAGGTAAACCAACAGCTGGACTTGTGTATCAAACCCTGTCCAGCTCTGATGGACTAATCCGCAAAGTCAAGGTTCTGATAATGAGGTCATTAGACTTCTCATGTGACCAGCAGACTTTCACTAACAAGTTCTATACCAGACTGGTCACCAACCTTGCGCTGTTGTGGAGAAAGGACGAACTTGAAGATTGAACCTCAAGCTTTGCATGCTTTGCTTTGTTTGATGCTTTATTAATGTTTACTGTTTTTCTTAGTTATATAGCTAACTGTTTATCTTAGTTATATAGTTATCTGCTATTCATAGTATAACTGTTTACTGATTACCTTAGTTTATAGTTAATTTTTTCTCTCTTCCTTTAATAGTGGAATTTACAATTCCAGGCGGGGATTGTGCTGTCCCAGCCAGTCTATGGGAATTGGATAGTTACTTAGGAATTATAAGCTGTCCCCTTAAGGGAATGCATCATGGTAAATGTAGTTAAAGGTATTCTGGGAAATGTAGTTCATGTCACGTGGCCACATCTGTAATCCTCATAACGTGAGTTATGAGGATCGTTGATACAGTGAAGGGAAGTTTGTTTTGTTGCACCTCAAAGAGGTCGAGGAATGCGGGTCTGGCCAGGGTACAGGTGCTTTGAGTGTCTATCCACATGTACATTTTCATGGCATTTTCGGAGCGTCCTTCAGGGTACACTTTGGTTAAGCAGATGGGAAGACATGAACGAGAGCATGGTGAGTCGGCGCACAGTGCTGTGCAGTTGACACTCATGCTTGGTTTTGGTTGCGGTTTGTCAGACTGCCGAGGAGCCCTGCATCCTTCTGTGTTACATTGAGTCTCCTTGTCCAAAGGAGGTTACAAAATATGTGCAGTGACGGCTCAGAGTCTGGATGCAGCGCAGTCAGGTGCTGGTCACTATTGCATAAGTCGCATTGCACCTTGGCTGTGCAGTACTTGGACGGGTGTACTTTTCTGCCTTCTGCACAGAGGTGGATTTATAAACTATACAGATACAGATAGATAACTCAACAAGATGTCCATAACAATAATTCACATAATTCACATTTGTGATGACCAATCCTTTGTATATCTGCCTTGTAGTAAAAGTTGGTTATCTCCTAACCCATCTCGTAGCAATAGAAAGAAGCTGCCATGAGTTCATGAATTCAGGCAAGAATGAGGAAAACTCCCCCAACCCCTCGAGGGTCAATTTAGTGGCCAATCAGGAATACAGATGTGGCCACATGACATGAACTACATTTCCCAGGATAACTTTAACTACATTTACCATGATGCATTCCCTTAAGGGGACAGCTCATAATTCCTAAGTAACTATCTAATTCCCATAGACTGGCTGGGACAGCACAGTCTACCTTGAAGTGTGCTATCTTTCACGGGAGGAAATACATGAGTAAGTAAGGTATGCAAATTCCATAGGAAGATTTAGAAATATTAAAATAAACTAAAGAAGTTGGACATTTCAGAACAAGGCAGACAAGAAGCAATGGATGGAAGGTAATCAAGGAGAGAAGCAATCTAGAACTAAGGAGAAATTTCCTGACAGTGAGAAAAAATAATCAGTGGAACAATTTGCCTCCAGAAGTTTTGAATGCTCCAACACTGGACATTTTTAAGAAGAGATTGGACAACCATTTGCCTGAAATAGAACAGGGTTTCTTGCCTGAGCAGGGGGTTGGACTAGAAGACCTCCAAGGTTCCTTCCAACTGTGTTGTTATGTTAAATATTATCTCCTATCATTTGAATTTTGTAGGCAAGTCTTGATTTACAGAAACAAACTTACAGTAAAACCTACACCAGAGGGGTAGAGAGAACGGACTCCATACACAGTATGTCATTCTTAGAATGGAGCTCAACCACAGGATTGCCATTCCTCATAAACCTGATTGCATCTGAAATTTGACTTCTAGTCCTTGGGAATGTCAAACCCCTTATTCACCCTCGAAATCAAAAAGATATTGTCAGCCAGATCTCCAGCCTGGGTTTTCCCTTTGATGCTTATTCCAAGGGAATAAGTGTCACTGGTTTTCAACAGTAGAACTTATTTCACTGCCTGCTCATTCAGACTTGTTCACTTGTGGTTTCCAAATGTCTCTCACCCAAATACAGTACATTTTCCAACTCCACACACACTTGTGCATCTCCACTCCCAAGGAGCTGCTGATACAGTTCTACAGAGGAATTATTGAGTCTGTCATCTGCATTTCTATAACTGTCTACTTTGGTTCTGCAACCCACAGGACAGAAGAAGTCTTCAGAGGATAATTAGGATTGCAGATTTTTTTTTTTGCTACAAATCTGCCTCCAATCGAGGACCTGTATACTACACAAGTCAAAAAGAGGGCTGTGAAAATATTTACAGACCCCTCACATCCCGGACATAAACTGTTTCAACTCCTACCCTCAAAACGACGCTATAGAGCACTGCACACCAGAACAACTAGACACAAGGACAGTTTTTCCCCAAATGCCATCACTTTGCTAAAAAAATAATTCCCTCAACACTGTCCAACTATTTACAAAGTCTGTACTACTATTACTATTAATCTTCTCGTCACACCTTATTGCCCATCCGCTCCCACTTGCGACTGTATGACTGTAATTTTGTTGCTTGTATCCTTACAATTTATATTGACTGTTTCCTAGTATGATTTGTTTGCTTATTGTACCCTATGACTATTATTAAATGTTATACCTTAAGATTCTTGACTCTTGATGAATGAATCTTTGCTTTTATGTACACTTGAGAGCATTTGCACCAAGACAAATTCCTTGTGTGTCCAATCACACTTGGCCAATAAAGAATTATATGCTACTCTAATAATGTGGACTCCCTCCACACCCAAGAATGTTGATATTAAATTGAATAGACAGTGGAAAGCTCCTCCTTCATCAATCAGAAGATTGAGATAAGATAACTGTTCCTTGAGATAGATGACCAGGGATACATAAAATAGCACTTCCTTTTTTCTTTATTCCCAGTCACCTCCTAGTTTGGGGATAAGCATGATAAATATGGAGAATGACTTGGAAAACTGTTCCATTTTTCTGAAAGATAAATGAGCAATAAGGATACCATTTGGGATGAGAACAATGTAAGAGACCAAGTAACAGGTAACATATCTGTTCCTTCCACAGTAGGAAAGCAAGATCTGACCAAGATCAAGAGATTCTCAAGAGAGGGGAAGGTGTCCCATAAACTGGAGGAGATCGTTTATGATCCTGAGCATTTACTAGGAGGAGAAGGGAAACAACACACATACATTTTAGAAGAGTTCTCAGGCCAGAATCACCTAGCTGAGATGCACTGCTATTGAAATTAAATAAGAAAACACAAACAAACAAACAAACAAACAAACAAATAATTCTCACAGGCCATAACCTGTTTTCCCTGAGAATTTGGGGGTGTGAGGGTGATGTAACAGTGTATATGAATGAAATTGGGAAATGAGGAGAAATGCTTCCTAACTAAGGTTCAGATAAAAGCAAATTGTTGTCCAAAACAGAATAACAGACAGAAAAAGAAACATAGAAGAAATTCACCCTAACCTATCAGGTGGTTAAAATGAGATAGTGGGAGTTTTGTACTTCCAGACTCTCATGATTCTGTTGATGCAGCCTCAAAAGAAAACAGAATAAACTCACTGTTTTCCCCATCTCATTTATTTGGGGGGCTTACATCAGGCCAGAGTCAAAGTCGCAAGGCTTCAAGTCAGGAGGCAGGGCACACGGAGTCTGGGGAAACAATCGGTTGCTGCCAATGGAGAGGCCTGAGCCCACTGCTCTTCTTAAATAGAAGCAGCCCCAGGGTTGCTTCTTTGGAAGGATGAGGATCTCCTGGTTGCTGGACAGCACAAATTCCTCATCCTGTAGCAGCTCCATCTCCACATCACAGGCTGAGCTGGCAACGATACAAGACAAAAAGTGGACTAAAGATGGGACGATGCATGTTGACATGTTAACATATTGAAATGCTGGCAGAAAGATGGATGGTGGTTTGAGCTGGACGAAGGAAGGGAAAATGACTGTAATAAGAAGAGGCTTTTGTCTACTTTGTTATATGGAACTGAAAGTCGGGAAGCTCGGCAGGAGGACCCCAGGAAGCAAAACACATGGAAAAGGGGTGCATAAATTACTTTTGTGGTAGAGCAAGAAGGAAGAGGGTCAAGTCTTTGTGGGGTCTAATGAATACAAAAGTGAATGAAAGTGATTAAGTCTAGAAGAGTAAATAAATAGGAATCAAATTGCAAAACAAGTAAATGTAGAAAAACCGAATAATTAACGAGGAAGGCAAAGATTTAGAGTCGTGGCTGTATTAGCTGAGTGGCTGGAAAGTGATTAGACACCTTTGTTGTGTAAATACACAGCTGAGTATGGAGATGGTAAAAACAAGGATGATTTGCAAGGATAGAAAGATACAGAGTGAGGAGAGATGGTCATTCTGATTTTTCCCCTTTTGATCTCTTTCCTCATTGCTTCAATTTAATTAGCATACATTTTGTTATCTGTTTGTTATGCTCTATGCAGCCCTATTTATGAGTGACTGGTGGAACCATACTCAGGGTCCCTATGTATGACTACCTTGTTCCAACTACATGAAAGAGCAATTGACTTTAGAAGTCAATAAACTGCATTTTACTGATTTTTAATAACACTCACATTTCTCATTATTTCCAGTTGGTTTTTGGAGTAACTAGATAATATGAGCATTATTCAAATTTTGAGTAATGGGACCTTGATGTTCTAAGTGCTTGAATGCCCATGTCTATTTTCCTGTTGGATAAAGTATAAAATGATTCAACTCAGCATTGGATCCTTATTTCCATCACCATGGTGCATTTCAGCTACATAATATTCACTTTTGGAGTGCTCATTTTCGGCTTTCAGGATGTCTCTTCTCAAGGTAGGTAGATAAGACCTTCTTTTCTCTGCACAGCTACACACAATCTGCTTGTAACCACCCCTTCCTCTTCTAAGACATGATTGCAGTAAGAACAGACTTGATTGTGGAGTAGCCCCCAGAATATTATATTACTTTTAGGAAGCCCTAAACAGAACAAAAGTTCCATTTCTGCAGTATTTTCTGTCGGTCCATAGTTCTGGGGCAATCATTTTGGGACGTGAGTATTATTCCCAATCTTGGGGAAGTGGAGATCCTGGTACAGAATAAAAAGACTAAATGACATCTGAGTAGTATGTTTATTGCATTTCCTTCTATCATTTTCTTCTTCCTATGAACAATATATTCTTCCTAAAACCTTCTGCTATTGTTTTTTGTTCATCAACAAAGAACAATAAATGCAGTGCAATGCCTTTGGGCACTGCAATATAAACAACATATGAATCTTCCCACACTAAATGGACACTGCACTGATTTAAACCTGGGTGAAAAGGAAGTACACGTCTTGGTAACACCACACTTGGAAGTTTGCATCCAGTTTTGATTGTCAGGGTGCAAAAATGATGTTGAGACTCTAGAAAGAATGCAGAGAAGATGATTAGGGAACTGGAGTCTAAAACATATAAAGAATGGCTGCTGGAATTTGGTATGTGTAGTTTAATGAAAAAAAGGACCAGGGTTGATATGATAGCAGTGTTCCAATATCTTGGGATGCCACAAAGAAGATGGCCGAAGCTATTCTTCAAAGCACCTGAAGGCAGGAGAAGAAACAAGGGATGGAAACTAATCAAGGGTGGAATCAAATGCAAGGACAGCTCTCCCCAACCATTTCCTCAGTCCATCCCATAAGTCTGGGATCTCACCAATGGAGGTCCGCAAGCTCTGTGCCTCTTCTTAGGGATGGAGGAGCTTGTTCAGTTCCTTGGAGGGGGTCAAATGGCAATGGCTCAAAATGGAGTCTCTCAGCATGGGAGGGGAGGCATAGTATTTCAGTTTCTCCGAGGTTTAGGGAGGTTTTCTAAGGACCTGATTTTCCAATAAATGCTCCAATGTTGATTTTGCCCTACACTCTGGAGTCAGAATACAGTATATTTTCTTTTCTTTTTTTTAAAGTTTTTTTTATTTTTAACAACAAACATAAACATAAGACATAAAACAACAAATAAAAACTTTCAGTTATACAGTGTGTCGATTGGTACATAGGTCTTGTGCACAGTACCTATTGTCTTTCTCTCTTAAGTTTACATTCATATTGCATTAATTGACTTTCCAAATCAAATTGTATTATTATTACACCATTATTAGACTTTAATTTCAGTTCCATATTATTCTTTCGAGCAAATCTCAATTCTTACTAATTTTATTTGTATTATAATTTATTCCGAGCTACTCAATTATAACATATCATTACTATTATATTATACTTCAATTTCCTATCTTTCTATTTAACTATTGATAGACTAAATCTCACATCTTATAATATTCTTTTTCTTCTTGGTCTCTAATTGCTAATGTTAATCTGCTCATTTCTGCACATTCCATTATTTTCTTAATCACCTCCATCAGAATTTTCTCATTTTTCCAGTTTTGAGCAAATACAATTCTAGCTGCAGTTAATATATTAATAATCAGGTATGTCAATTCTCTATTGTAACCTTCAAGTAAAATTCCCAATAAAAATGTCTCTGATTTTAAATCTATACGCTATTTTGTCATTTTTGACAACCATGTGTGTATTTTACTCCAATATCTTTTAGCTTCTGTACACGCCCACCACATATGGTAGTATGATCCAGGTATCTGATGGCATACCCAACACTTCGTCAATTTATCCTTGAATATCTTTGCTATTCTTGCTGGGGGTAGGTGCCGCCTGTAAAACATCTTATACAAATTCTCTTTATATGCTGTTGACATTGTTAATGTATAGTTTCTAGTCCATCATTTCTGCCATTTTTCTAGATCAATCCCACATCCAAAACTTTCCCCCATGCAATCATCATTTCTTTAACTTGTTCTTCTAATTTCACCCCTAGAAAATAACCATATAATTTTTTTTATCATCCTCTCCTCAGTACCTGTTAAGATTTTATCTAATTCAGTAAGTTCTTTATAACATTTTACTATCTTTATCATATCTAGAATGTATTTGCCAGGAACCTCCTCATCGCTGCTGCCAGCCCCCATAATATCTGAAGGCAGCAGTCCACTCTCCAATGTTCCTGGCCCCTCATCTGAATCCTCACTCTCCTCAGCCATTCGCTCCTGCTGCCGACTGACCACAACAATTTCTAAGATCTTTCCCCCCTTAGGGTACTCTCTCTTTTTACCAGAAAAAAAAATTAACAATCTCACCCCAAACTGACACACTGTCCCAACCTTTCAGCAGCTTCAATGGCCGCTTCCTTCCATAGCCGGATTACGGAGCTTTACCTGGATTAACCAGGGATTTTGCAGTGTCCCTGGGATCAGCAGGCTGCGCTCTCCTCAACCACCCTCTCTATGGAACGGTTTGGGTCCAGATGGACCTTCCAGCTGCGCCAGTATTGACGGCGCCCCGGCAGCACCAGAATCACCCATCATCTTGTCGCAATGTCAGCTCCACCCCCACCCCTCCCAAAGGCAGTATATTATCGTGTGATGAACTTTTGGGGTTCTTTAAGAGGGATAATCTGTTTTATTTTCTTCTTTTTACTTTTAGATGTATATCCAGAGAAATGTCAACTTCCATTAGATGCAGGACGGTGCAAAGCTTCGTTCCTTCATTTTTATTTCAATGCAGCAACAGGGAACTGTGAGGAATTCATTTACAATGGATGTGGAGGAAATGACAACAACTTCTACACTATGGCGCAATGCAGAACTGAATGTCAACGTTCTGGTAAGGAAGAAATTTCAATCTTTGCCTCGGCACACCATTAAAAGAAATAGCATGCTAGTCTTGTCCATCAATCAATGATCTGAAAACTCTTTAGTCCTAAAGATAATTTCATCTCAGTTCTGCAATCCAGGCCCTGGAGTAGTGAGGAGTTTATCAATGGGTGAAATCAGGAAATCTTTTAAAATGGTAAAAATGCAAAAAGATATTTCGTAAAGAAGCGCCATAATGCAAGCTTTCTTGTTTTTAATGTTTTTCTTGCAAATAATTGTGTGAGTATTTATAAAGAGGATCACCTTAGAATTGAGTAAAATACAGTAGAATCAAAGGAAATTATATGTTCCTCACAGGAAATATCGGACCTGTAACACATGTAATGCCTGGAGATGCTTTTGTTTGTCCAGACAGCCTGGCCATCATGCTCCATGAAGGAAATTGTATTATATACCATTAAAATGTATACATTTTAATGTATTCTGGAAAAATGCTGCTACATTGCACCCAATGAATTTTGCTGCAGCGTTTGAAGTGAGACTTCCAGCTGAGTGGTTCTGGCCATAGACTGGGCCTTTTTTCCCTAGTTATTCACTTTTGGGGATTTCTCTGGCTCCCTCTCAATAACAGACCTGGCATCCTTTGACTATTGTGGCATCCATCCTATCTCATCCCATTACTTCCACCTCCGCTGTTCTCCCGTGTTTGTGAGGGATCCATAATTCTTGCTATCTATCTAAATTATAGAGACTTACTTGGTTCCAGACTTTCTAGAAGACAATAAAAACACAGTTTTGGAACCACTTCTTTCCTGCTGTGAAAAATGGCATTCCGAGGTGGTATTCAGCCAGTTCTAACAGGTTTTGGAGAACTGGTAGCGGAAATTTTGAGTAGTTCGGAGAACCAGTAAATACCACTTCTAACTGGCCATCTATTTGCTGCCTCCCGAGTCCCAGCTGATCGGCTGGGTCTTCTTCTGTTGCCCCGCACAGAAGAACGGAGCTGGAAGGCCAGTTAGTGGGGTGGGGAGGGAACAGGGATTTGGCAGTATCCTTCCCCTGCCACACCCACCACGCCACACCCACAGAACCGGTAGTAAAAAATTTGAATACCACCACTGATAGCATCATATAATGCATCAGGACAACACATTGTGAATAAAATAAGGAAATAAAAGAAACAATGGGGGTACCGATAATCAGACAGAAAACACACTAAGGTCCATACCTCATTCTGCCTATGTTCAATTTTCCCACTGAGGAGCTGGCTGCCCTACAAGCTAGAGCA
Source organism: Notechis scutatus (assembly GCF_049901735.1). Taxonomy (NCBI): domain Eukaryota; kingdom Metazoa; phylum Chordata; class Lepidosauria; order Squamata; family Elapidae; genus Notechis; species Notechis scutatus. Next base: position 16,605,378 of record NC_142015.1, read on the forward strand.
GACTAACAGCATGACATATTTGATTCTTCTACTGCTGACAACTTGATTTTGCTCCTGTCTCCTTTCCAGGGTAACACGGACTCCAATTCCTGATCTCACTGATGGGCTCCTTTGACAGACTGAGTGGATTAAGTAGATGAAGGAATGGATTCCAAACTTCCACGGAGTCTCCCACGGAAACACCTTGCACGCATCCGATTCTAAGCATACTCTTAAATAAACCTACAAATCCTTGGAATGTTCTGTCTCATAACTATTATTTGCAATGCTCCTTTTATTCAGCCCGGCCACTGACTACATTGCAAACTGGACACCCTAAAACAGAGCATCCATTGAATATATCAGATATCTCTTCACGGTCATTAGATATGATCTCGGTGTTGCAATTACATGAATGAGTGATTGACTTTAGAAGTCAATAAACTTCTAAAAAAATTATTTCCCAGAACTCATTGTTCTGTAATATTCCCCTTCGGTCCTTGGAGTAACCATTTTGGGATGTGAGCATTATTCCAGTTTTGGGGTACTGGACCTTGGTGTTCTAACCACATGAATGCCCAGGTCTAGTTCCCTGTTGAATAATGTATAAAAAGGCTTAGTTCAGCATTGGATCCTTACTTCCATCACCATGATGCATTTCAACTATATAATCCTCGCTTTTGGACTGCTCATTTTTGCCTTTCAGGATGCCGCTTCTGAAGGTAGGTAGATAAGATCTTCTTTTCTCTACACCACTACATACAATCTCCTTGCAACCGCCCCTTTCTCTTCCAAGCCATGAGTAAGAACAGACTTGCTGGAGGAGCTCCCAGAATAGTATATTGCCTTTAGGAAGCCCTAAACAGAATAAAAGTCTCTTTTCTGCAATATTTCACTCACCTCTATAGCAATAGTACTTAGCACTTATATAACCACTCCACAATACTTTAGCAGCATTCTCTGAACTCTTTACAGAGTCATCAATTTGCCCCCAACAATATATGTCCTCATTTTACCAACCTCAGAAGGATGGAAATCTGAGTAAAGGTAGAGTTCAGTCAACACCATCCTTCTTAGTTCAGTGGTAACCATTATGGAATGTGAGCATTTTAAGGAGTTGGAGACCCTGATATAGTATAAAAAGACACAACTAAAATCTTTCTTGCATTCCTTGTATAAGCTTTCCTATGAAAAAAACATTATTCCAAAAACTACAGCTACTGTTTTTGTACATTGACGAGGAGCAACAGATGCAGAGCAATGTATTTGGGCAGTGCAATATAAACAACATATAAATATTCCCACCCTAAGCAGACATAACAAAGATTTAAGTCTGGGTGAAGAAAGGTACACGTGAAATCTTTGGAAGAGGCCAATCCCACTCCCAAATTCCAGGTGTCCCTCCCCTCAGTGTTGAATGTCCAGCTCCAGAAGAGGCTTTTACTTCAGTCCTTAACCTTCAAGCAAATAGCGGGAAAGCTCTCCCTAACCATTTTCTCAGTCCACCTCAAAAGGCTGGAATCACAACAATTGGGGGGGGGGGGGCTGGTAGCTCTTCCTCGGGGTGCAGGAGCTTTCATTGTCCAGGGTGCACCTCAGTTGCTTGAAGGGCTTCCAAAGGCAATTGGCAAAGGCTCAAAATGCAGTGTTCTCACTATGGTTGGGAAGGCAATGTATTTTCACTTCCTCTGGAGTTTCGGGAGGAATTGTCTTTATCTCCTTTTCGAATAGATTCTGAAATATTTGGAGTCATGCAAATAACTTCAGGGATTCCTTAAGATGGACAATCTTTCTTATTTTGTTCTTTTCAGTTTCCCCTGAACCTCCAGAGATATGTAATCTTCCCCGAAAAATAGGAAGGTGCAAAGTTGCATTCCTTCGTTTTTATTTCAACAAAGCAACTGGGAAGTGTAAGCGATTCTTTTATGGTGGATGTGGAGGAAATAAAAACAACTTCTACAGTATGGCTCAATGCAGAGCTACATGTCAACGTTCTGGTAAGGAAGAAATTTTAGTCTTTGCCTCGGCACACCATTAAAAGAAATGGCATTGTAGTCTTGTCCTTCAATCAATGGTCTAAAAAGTGTTTGGTCCTAAAGTTAATTTAATCTCAGTTCAGCATTCTAGGCCCTGGACTAGTGAGGAGTTTATCAATGGGCGCAATCAGGAAATCTTTTAAAATAGTAAAAATACAAAAAGATATTTCATAAAGAAGTGCCATAAAGGTAGCTTTCTTGTTTTTACTGTTTTTCTTGCAAAGAGTTGTGTGAGTATTTATAAAGGGGATCACCTTAGAATTGAGTACAATACGGTAGAATCAAAGGAAATTATATATTCCTCACAGGAAATTTTGGACCTGTAACACATGTAATGCCTGGAGATGCTTTTGTTTGTCCAGACAGCCTGGCCATCACGCTCCATGAAGGAAATTATATTATATACCATTAAAATGTCTATGCTTTAATGTATTCTGGAAAAATGGTGCTACTTTGCACCTAAGTGGCAATGAAATTTACTGCAGCATTTAACTGAGATTTCCATCTGTGTGGATCTGGCTGTAGACTGGGACTTTTTTCCGCTACTTATTCGCTTTTGGGAATTTCTCTGGCTCTCTCTCAATCACAGACCTGGCATCTTTTGAGTATAGTGGCATCTCTCCTATCTCATCCTATTTCCTCCACCTGAGCTGTTCTCCTTTGTTTGTGAGGGATCCATAATTCTTACTATCTATCTAAATTAGATAGACTTGCTTGGTTCCAGCCTTTCTAGAAAGACAATGAAAAGTCAGTTTTGGAACCACTTCTTTCCTGCTGTGAAGCATGGCATTCAGAGGTGATATTCATCCAGTTCTGACAGGTTCTGGAGAAATGATAGTGGAAATTTTGAGAAGTTTGGAGAACCAGTAAATATCACCTCTGACTTGCCCCACCCCCATCTATTCTCTACCTCCTCACTCGCAGCTGATCAGAGTCCCAGCTGATCGGCTGGGTCTTCTTTGGTTGCCCTGCACAGAAGAATGGAGCTGGAAAGCAGGATCGTGGGGTGGGGAGGGAATGGGGATTTTGCAGTATCCTTCCCTTGGAGTGGGGAAGAACCATTTCTTTCCTGCTGTGAAGCATGGCATCATATAATGCATCAGGACATCACATTGTGAATAAAATAAGGAAATAAAAGAAAAAATGGAGGTACCTATAATCAGACAGAAAACACACTAAGGTCCATACCTCATTCTGCCTAGGTTCAATTTTCCCACTGAGGAGGTGGGTGCCCTACAAGCTAGAGCAGACTAAGGAACCAATGACATACTTGACTCTTCTACTGCTGACAACTTGATTTTGATTCTGTCTCCTTTCCAGAGTAACATTGACTCCAATTCCGGATCTCACTGATGGGATTGTTTGACAGGTGGAGTGGATTCAGCAGCTGAGGAAGGAATCCAAACTTCCATGGAGTCTCCCATGGAAACATATTGCATGCATCCAATTCTAAGCACACTCTTAAATAAACCTACAAATCCTTGGAATGTTCTGTCTTGTAACTATTATTTGCAATACAATTCAGTCAGGCCTTTTATATCAGATACATGGAATGTTGAAATGTGTTTTATTGTACAAGAGAACACTGAGCATCAGACCTGGCAGGGTTATTTCCTTAGCCTCATACCCTCAGTTAGCCCTTTGTAGGATAGTGAGAATGACTAGGGTTGGATGTCTAGGGTTGTAAAAGCTGTAAATAATTCTTTTTCTATCGCTTTCAACATGACTTCAATTTATTAAGTACACTATTTTTTTAACTCTTTGCTAAGTTCTACATAGTACTACCTAGACAGAATGAAGGGTATACACTGTAGTTATACGAGAACTGTACTTGAGGTCCCTACGTATCAACCCAGGGTTCCAAATGCAGGAATGTCTGTCTGTATTTCCTTATAGTGCCTAATCAAAAGTGGCTTGACTGAGTACGAGACACTGGTTTTCAACAGCAGAACCTATTTCACTACCTGCTCATTCAGACCTGTTCACTTTGTGGTTTCCAAATGCCTGTCACCAAATACATTTTCCAACTCAACACACAGTTGTGCATATCCACATACAACGTGGACTCCCTCCACACCCAAGAATGTTGATATTAAATTGAATAGACAGTGGAAAGCTCCTCCTTCACCAATGAGAAGATTGAGAAAATAACTGTTCCTTGAGATAGATGACTAGGGATACATAAAATAGTATTTCCTTTTTTTCTTTATTCTCAGTCACCTCCTAGTTTTGGGATAAGCATGATAAATATGGAGAATGCTCGGAAGACTGTTCCATTTTTATGAAAGGCATTTAGGTAAATGAGCAATAAGGACACCTTTCGGAATGAGAATAACATAAGAGACCAAGTAACAGGTAACATATCTGGCATATTATGGCACCTCTATCCTGAGAAGCTTACAGATCCTTAACCTAGGATTTAAGCAATAGTTCAGTGGTAGTGGAATTCTCCACAAGTCCTAGTTGGATCTGCTCAATGGGACAATTGTACCATTTCTCCCAGCATATAATTGGCTGCCAAAAGTTGCCAAATTCTTGGTAATGAGATGATCAGCAAAGTCCCAAATTCCTTATTGGAGGTAGAAGGATGATATGAACGGTCTGCATTTCAGTATCTGGCAGTAAATGGCAAACCCATTTAAATTATTTATTTGAAGTGGAAAAGGAAGGAATTGGGGTGAAAGAAATGTCTGCTTTGCTATGAAATTCTGACACTGAAATACTGGAGGGGATGGGCACACAACCAGGTCAAACTAGCCCAACAGATGGTATTTGTCCATCACAAAACCATGAATGCAGCTAGATATGCAAAGTTAGGAGAAGCTCACCAGGATGGACAAGGTAAGCCAACAGAGGCAGCCGGAATAGTCTGTCTATCCTCTTTCAGGGGAGAAAGTACATGAGTAAGTAAGGTATGCAAATTCCATAGGAAGATTTAGAAATATTAAAATAAACTAAAGAAGTTGGACATTTCAGAACAAGGCAGACAAGAAGCAATGGTGGAAGGTAATCAAGGAGAGAAGCAATCTAGAACTAAGGAGAAATTTCCTGACAGTGAGAAAAAATAATCAGTGGAACAATTTGCCTCCAGAAGTTTTGAATGCTCCAACACTGGAAATTTTTAAGAAGAGATTGGACAACCATTTGTCTGAAATAGAACAGGGTTTCTTGCCTGAGCAGGGGGTTGGACTAGAAGACCTCCAAGTTCCTTCCAACTGTGTTGTTATGTTAAATATTCTTTCCTATCATTTGAATTTTGTAGGCAAGTCTTGATTTACAGAAACAAACTTACAGTAAAACCTACACCAGAGGGGTAGAGAGAACGGATTCCATACACAGTATGTCATTCTTAGAATGTAGCTCAACCACAGGATTGCCATTCCTCATAAACCTGATTGCATCTGAAATTTGGCTTCTAGTCCTTGGGAATGTCAAACCCCTTATTCACCCTCGAAATCAAAAAGATATTGTCAGCCAGATCTCCAGCCTGGGTTTTCCCTTTGATGCTTATTCCAAGGGAAATCAAAGAAACTTGGGGCCCACGTATGTAGGCCTTTTACCCATTGTTAGGATCATAAATCCAGTCATGGCACAGCTAGAGCTGCCCAAAACCCTTAGGCGGATCCAGGGTTGAGATTCAAATTTTTTAACAAGTTCTGTGGGCATGGCTTAGTTGGTGGGTGTGGCTTGTGGTCATGTGACTGGCTGGGCGTGGCCAACTCAATATCACTCACATCGAGGCATACATCTCCTCGTCTGGACTCTCATGACTGTGGGGATGCTGCAACAGTCATAAGTGTGAAAAATGGTCATGTCACTTTTTTCAGTGCCATTGTAACTTGGAATGGTCACTCCACACAAGCAAAATACCAGCAAAGGTGGGGAAAAAATTCAGAGATGTTCCTGAGACAGGAAGTCTAGTCCTGCCAAGAATGTAATAAGGGTTAACGGAGAAGCAGTTTCTGTAAGCAACACCAGAATGTTTCCTTCCTGCCTTCCTTACAGGATTAGGCCAGTAATTTCTTCTAACAACTGGTTCTCCGAACTGCTTAGAATGTTAACAACCAGTTCTAGCGAATAGGTGCGAACTGGTAGAATCCCACCCCTGGACAGATCCAACCTGTGTTTCATGTTAGACTATTGAAACCTGAGCATGTATCTCCTCTTCGACCAGGCGAACTTGCCCCTCCAGTTCCCATCCTCATTGAAGGTGAACAATATTTCAAGGTCAAAGAAATCCCGAATTCCAAGAAACATAGGGGGAAAGTACAGTATTTGGTAGCTTGGAAATATTTCCCTCCCTCACAGTCTGAATGGGTGAATGCTCGGGATGTCTGGGCCCCTAAACTCCTTCAACTGTTTCACACTAAATAGCCTGAAAAGCCATAATGTTATTTTGCTTCCATATATGGTAGATTGCTTCTATCCTGTCTATTTTGTCTTATGTTTTTTCCTTAGGCCTAATGCCTCTACTGCAGGAGGGCCAAATGTCAACTGGATCTCCAGCTTGGGTTTTCCCTTTGATGCTTGCTTGCTATCGGCTGCCATAGTATTGGGGATGGGGTCATGGCACAGGGGTTTGGGAAGTGTGCAGGTGGGAGGAATACCCATGTGAACTAAAAGGGAGATTTGCTCTCAAGAATAACTGTGATGCTGAATGGAGTTGTTTACACCCAGTCAAGGCCAACCATCCTAGAACTCCACATGGACAAAAACACCTGAAGATGTGCCCCACACTATGCGGGACGTGGATTGGACATTCAGCCTGGGTCCCTGGGGGAAGGGATTTGGGGAAATTTTCAATATGTACTTTTCGCACCTTTTGGATCAGATCTTGCCTTTCTTTCGCTGCTATCATTTCAAACTTAGTAAAAGTACGTCTTCTCTACTTCAATGGAGTCATGGATTTTCTTTCTTGGGTTTTGAACGGAGGTAGGCCTGACACCATAGTGTTCTTTGCCAAAGGATTTTATCCTTTAAGTAAACCTGCCTCAGAAATTGCAGGTAGTCCTCAACTTACGACCACAATTGAGCCCAAAATTTATGTTCTTATGTGAGAAATTTGTTAAGTGTATTTTCCCCATTTTCTTGACAGAGTTTTTAAGGGAATCACTGCAGTTGTTCAATTAGTAACACGGTTGCTAAGTGAATTGGGTTTCCCCCTTGACTTTGCTTGTCAGAAGGTCACAAAAGAAGATCACATGGCCCCGGGACACGGCAATCGTCATAAATATGAACCAGTTGTCAAGCATCCAAATGTAAACCACCTGACCCTAGGGATATGTCAGAGTATATTCATGAACTGGAATAGAGCATGGTGACAAGGTCAGCCAATGGATAGGCAAAGCAGCTAAGTCAGCCAATGAGAAATGTTTGGAAACTGAACCTAAAAGGAGCCTAGGCTCTATATTAAGCTCTGCAGCTCTGAAGCTATGTTGAGCTCTGAGTCTGTCTATTGAAAATGAAACTGCTTCTCACCTCTGCTTGCCTGCTGAACTAAAGTGAAACTGACGTCTGTTTCGGAGCTGAAGCTGAATTGCTGTTCTGCTCTGCACTTGTAACATGTCTGCTGAAGTTACTTGCAACATGCTTCTGTTTGAGTTTGCTCCATGTTGGAGAAATCTACAACTGGTTTGTAAAATCTATTTACTATGTTTATAAAGACGTTAAATGAAGCATCAGCCATCTGTGTTTATTTTTCTGGCGCTGAATTAATGCTGCAAAAACTCTGAATAGGATTCTGCAATGCTCCTAAGTGTGAAGAATGGTCATAAGTCATTTTTTTCAGTGCTGTTATTACCTCAAACGGTCACTAAATGAACTCTTGTAAGTTGGGGAGTACCTGTACATATTTCAGCTCCCAGCAGGGGCATTGTATAACTTCTCTTCCATTTTGAGCCCCCATCAAGTAAAACCTCTGGAAAGCAATGCACTACTGGATGCGGCAAATGTTTCAAACAAAACGTAAGAATGACATTCAGCTAAATATGGTTATATTTCCCAGTTTCTTTTATGAATCTTTATATATGTATATATCAATAAAAATTTGAACAACAATAGCAAGAACTAATACAAACTAAAGTTGAAGAAGGGGAAAAAAAAAGAAAGGAAGAAATAAAACGCCAAAAGTGCCAAAAGGAAAAAAAAAGCGGGGGGGGAGGGGGGGGGGCGGCATTAAGAAAGGCCTTCCAAATTTCACAGCAGGCATAAGTTGTGTAGCATGCCTTACTCCTTCCTATGATTTTAGAAAGTCGGTTTTTCTTCTTTTAACAGATAACAGATAACAGATAATCAGAGTTGGAAGGGACCTTGTAGGTCATCTAGTCCAACTGCCAGCCCAAGCGGGAGATCCTACACCATTTCTGACAAATGGCAGTCCAATCTCTTCTTGAAAGTCTCAAGTGATGGCGCTCCCACAACTTCTGAGGGCAAGGTGTTCCATTGGTTGATTGTTCTCATTGTCAGAGAATTTCTCCTTATTTCCAGGTTAAATCTCTCCTTGTTCAGTTTCCATCCATTATTCCTTGTCTGGCCTACAGGCACTTTAGAAAATAGCTTGACCCCTTCCTTCCTGTGGCAGCCCCTCAAATATTGGAAGACCTCACACAGACATACTTTCTGATCAAGTCACAGAAGGATGTGAGTTCTCTGGATAATGAAGGTGGTGTTACAAATGCTCCAAAATTACAATAAAAATCTTATGACTAAGAATCAGCAATAGCCCAGTGCAGTATGTCCTGTGCCTTGTTGTAGGCTACACCTGAATGCTTGAGTAAGACATCATAAAAACTTTCTTAATCAACTGGAAAAACATGAAAATTAGATTCACCCATAGATATTATTGGCCTTTGGGTAAGACAATCTCTTAGGACCCTTCTTCCCACCTCTGTGTGTATCTTATGAAATCACTTGTACCGTTTCCAAAGGCATTGAAGACTTTCTTGGGCCAAAATATACCTTGAAATTGCCAAGTTAACAGCTAAAAGAAAATCTGAGGCAGAAAACGAGCATATTTTTAGGAGGGGTATCTCGTTATTCCAACTAATGCTTTTATGCTCCAAATGGTGCCCTTTGTTGTGAGATCTGGTACTGGCTACCAGCTAACTTGCTTCAAAATGGGTTGAAAGAATCTATGGAAGTCAACGAGACTATCAGCCATGATGGCAGCCTAAGAGCCTCTGAAGGCCATCTGCTGGGAAACCAGTGGGCTTCCTTGTTCAGAAGCTTGGCCACTGTGACAACAAGTATGTTTTAGGTAATGTGGCCCATGGATACCTTGAAGTGATATCACTTTTTTGCACTCAAGCCTTCCTGTACCCTTACAGGTAGATTGTGTATTGAAACATCCTTCACCTTCCTTGTATTTACTCCAAAATAGGATAGGTAAGAGGTTCGATTATGAGAAAGAGAAAAACCCAAATATAGAGAAAATAAGGATATTATACATGCAGAATTCTAGAATAGAAATAAATTAGTGAATATCGCTACTTCTATAAAAATTGCTTGTTGTCTATCTTTGTCTACTTAACCCATGCAATGCAGAGGAGAAGACAAATAATGAGAAGCAGAATTTTCTTCATCTTCTGACTTCTTCAATTATGATATTACCAAGGAATAATAAGGCTTTGTTAGCAAACCTGGGGACAGTAATAATTGGGAAAGGATTGTGTGTGATGCTCACATAATATTTTTGGGAGGAAATCAGAGATTCTTTAACCATGTTAACAGAGGTCACAAATCATCTTGATAATTACAGGTCAATGACAAATGAAGTCCATATCCTTCTGTGCTCAGTTTCAAGTTAATGTTTAGAAGTCAAATAATAGAGTACCTAATAATGACCCATATCTTAAAATTTTATTGCTTTGTGTACTGAGCTAATGGACAATGAACAAACAAGTTATAATCCATTGGGAAGCTTGATCTGCCCTGTTATAAATTGGTGCTGGCATAAGTACATGAAGTGTTTGCATTTATTTGAAGATTATGTTCTCTGCTTATCGGTGCATTGATTATTTTGCATCTCTCAGAATGTTGTGATGCAGCTCAGTATGTAGAATTAATTGTAGTGTTTCCAAACTGTGAAGTTATTGAAAGAGAGATGAATGAATAGATACCTTGAACGAAAAACAAAACCTGTCATTTGCTGAATAAAATACAAATAAATTGCCTAAAAGCTTCATTTTCAAGAAATGAAAATGTTTATGTTTATATGTTTGCATGCATTCTGGGAGTGATGTTATCACTTAAAACATGTTGTGAAGATTTCTCATTTCAATTATTGATGCTGTGCTTCTCCTCCCAGGATATAAAATCACCTTATTTGTTAGTGCTCTTTGTGGCATGCACACTGGTGCTTGAGAATAAAACATGCTCCGTCCCTGCCCTTTAAAAACAGAAAGTTTTCATTACAGTGAAACAAGGAAGACTTGTTAATGTCTCTATGTTTTGCTTTTTAAGGATTGGGGGTTGCTGAAGACCTACCAACAATACCACAATGATTTTCCCTCTACATAATGGTGTGAAATTAAGGTTCCTCAATTGGTATCAAAAGACAAAACCATAGAAAGTGAAAAAGTTGTCATTCAACACAGAATTCTTTTAAAGTTATTTATTTCTTTTACCTCACAGGTAGGATTCCTATCTTCGTTTTCCTGGGATTACATGAAATCAGTTGCTTCAAAAAGTTGACAGGTTGTGCATGTCCATTTTAAAATTCATGGATTCAATTTGTAATGCACACCTATGAGATTCCAGTCTGTATACTCCATTAGTCAGGTTGCAATAGGCATCATTTTCTTCAGGATTCCTTTTCTAGATATTATGGGTTCTCTTTTTCTTGAGGTTTCCTCTTCCCTCTGCAGAGTGGAGAAGGATGGCAACAGAGAACCACAAAGACTTGCTCGTGTTTTCTTTCCTACCAGAGCTTGTTGTATTGAAATAAGATTGAAAATTTGGTGGTACTTTGACTGGTATTGATGAAAATGATCCTGACCTGTTGTCAAAGTCAGAGCTACAATTCATACAGACGTACTTTCTTAGCAATTCACAGATGGTTGTAAGGTGTTATAAATACTCCAAAATGACAACAAACAACTTGTGACCTAGAGTCAGCATTAGCCCAGTGCAGTATGTTCTGTGCTTCCTTTTGGTTACCCCTGAATGTTTGATTATGACATTATGAAAACTTTCTTAATCAACTGGAAAATACATTGAAATTAGACCCAACCAAAAATATTATATTCATATTGGTGAGATTCAGGTTCTGTTAGGAGTTTTCCCCACTCTGTGTGTATCTTATAAAAGCAGTTGTATGATTTTTTAAAACATTTTTTAATTGTATGAAATATAAAAAAAAGAAAAGGAAATAGGAAATTAAGGGAAGGAAAGGGAACAGGAAAAGGGGGTGTGAAATACAAGTGGAAAGAGAAAAAGAAAGAAAAGAGGGCATTGACTTGCAACTCTTCCTGGCACAGTACAAAATAAATACACTTCAACCTCAACTTTTGCTTTTACATATTAATATATAATTAGCCATTTCTATAATACCAAATCAACAAAACCAAAATAAAAGTTTCATTTTTTTCTTCACAAGCACAAATTCCAGAAATGATATCCCAATAAGAACATATTTTCCTCTTTAAATAAAGAATTCAATTTAATCATTCCTGCTTTATCTTCCTTGCTATGGAAATAGTATATATTTCTATTTATACCTAGTAATTTTGTGAACTGTCACCATTTTTATTTACTAGACTATAATCACAACTTGAAACAAGCCATCACATTTGTAAAGCGATGGACTCATCAGATCATTTTCTGCAGCTTAGCAATTAGAAGCTTGGAGGGAGAGAAAACAATTGAAAGTTGGAGAAAACAAATTGTCCTGAATTGAGGGTGATATTGGAATACCATGACTGCTTTGTTTAGGGTGTGTTGCAGAAGTCACTATCATCACAACATTCTATATTCAGAATGCCACGCATAACTTGCCCTAATGTCAGATGACATTCATCATTTGATTTAGTGCAGCCTTGTGCAATGAAATCTGTGGATTTTCCTATTGTAAAAGAAGAAAATAGATTAGCATATTGACAGCAAATCCTGAAGAACATACCAAAGAAAACACTTTAGAACAGCTTTCAACATCCTGGTATCCTCCCCCCCCTCCCCCAAGATATTGTTATCCAATTAACCAAATTAGGTGGGAATTCTGGGAGGTGAGAATCTCAATTACAGGTGGTCACCAAGATTGGAATAGTCCATAAAAATGGAAGGATTCAATCTGATAGATAGAAACTACAAATTACATGCCCCTTCTCTACTTTTTTCTCTACCCAGAACACAGAAAACAAGAGATTCATAAATACACTATCATATCTTTAATTGTCAAGTGTATCATGTGCAGATTGAATATTTTTATCTGAATAATACTGGATTTTAAGTCGAGACAAACATACCTTCATAATAAGTAATTTTACACTTTTGACCTGGTTTAGCAATACAGGTTTTCGGCTTCTTATTCATACAGTCAGTTCCTATCCTACATTTGTTGCGTCTATTGCAGATAAGACCTTCAGCTGCTAGAAAAAGAAGAAAGAAAATCCAGATTGCATCACTATAATTAATATCTATAGCTTCAGAACTAATTTAACTTTAATTTTCCCAGTAGGTTAACTTGGCAGTTACATCACTAGAAAAGGATGCATTCATTTATTTGTTCATTTGTTCATTCATTCATTTGTTCATTCATTCATTCATCCACATCCATATTTTAAGAGTACCACAAATATTTGAACTAAAAATGAATTTTTGTAACATGTGATGTTGTTCAGTAAAACCAGAATACTCTGTTGCTTTTTGAAAGGAGGGTTTGAGTACAAAAAAATTGTTTTACATTTATTTATTTATTTGATTTGATTTGTCAATCGATTATAAGTTAACAGGTATAAATATAAACATAGTTATGAATACATGAAATGGATACATATAAGAAAAATAAAAAGAATCAATAGGACAGGGACAGTAGGCACATTGGTGAGCTTATGCATGCCCCCTACAGACCTCTTAGGAAAGGGGTGAGGTCAATAGTAGACAATCTAAGTTTAAAGTTTTTGGGGTTTGGGAAAGAAACCACAAAGTCAGGTAGAGTATTCCAGACATTGACCACTCTGTTGCTGAAGTCGTATTTCCTGCAATCAAGTTTGGTGCGGTTAACCTTGAGTTTGTATCTATTGTTTGCTCTTGTGTTATTATGGTTGAAGCTGAAGTATTCATTGACTGGTAGGACATTGCAATGTAAGATTTTATATACTATACTTAGATTGGACCAAAGACCAACTAGATTGGACCTAGTTCTAGTTTTCTAGGTCTACAATTTCAGGTCTGGTGGCATAAGGTATTCTGCAACAAGTAGAGGAGTGGAGAACTCTTCTTGTGAAATATTTCTAGACTTTCTCAACTGTGTTAATATCAGATACGTAATGTGGGTTCCAGACTGATGAACTGTATTCGAGTATTGGTCTAGCAAATGTTTTGTATGCTCTAGTTAGTAGTGTGATATTACCAGAGAAAAAGCTATGAAGGATTAGGTTAACAACTCTTAATGCCTTTTTGGCTATGTAGTTACATTGGGCTCTAGCACTTAGATCATTAGAGATGAGTACTCCAAGGTCCTGTCAGAGTTTGGATCATCAACAATGTCTTGACTATTCAGCTTGTATTTTATTTTCTGATTTTCTTTTGCCAATATGTAAGACAGAGCATTTATTTGTTGAATATTGCATGTAAACATACTACCAGTTATGACAAAGAGAACTGTGTATATGAGTGAAAAATGTAAAGAATTTTGAATATTTTAATCCCCCTTTTTATTCATAGCCTGAATTGCCAGGTGACTGAAAGCCACAATTACTCTTCACAATTACTTCATGGAACTGTAATATTAAACTGTGTATGTCTGACAAAGTATTTTGCTATGGTAGACATGTCTCCACAGAAATCTTGTGGTGGTTCCAAAAAGGCTTAAGAGCTTTGGACTCACAACTTTAAAGCTTTTTTGTTGTTTTGTTTCAGGTACTCCTCAAACATTGAAACAAAGTATTAACCTCAACCATTTATTCTACTCATTTTTAAGCTGTAAAACTGAGCTGAAACTTCCAACAATTAACTCAACATAAAAACTGTCAAGCCATTAAAAACTTTGGGACAGGAAGCCCTATTCAAAAATGGTTTGCTAACTATCAAGCAGTGGGATGCTTGTATAATGGCTGAACCAAATGAACAAAAAGATGGAAATGTGTACAGTATCCAGAAGTACACGCATTGTGGAAATACTGTTGAAAGCTCTCATTTTGGCTACTCACCCAAGGAAGAGCAGAGAAGGATGGCAACCAAGAACCACAAAGCCTTGCTCATGTTTTCTTTCCTCCCAGCCTTTGTTGTTTTGAAATAAGGTCAAAGTTTGATAGAGTTGATGAAGATGATCCTCAACTGTTACCGAAGTCAGTAATACAACTCACACAGACATACTTTCTGATCAAGTCACAGAAGGATGTGAGTTCTCTGGATAATGAAGGTGGTGTTACAAATGCTCCAAAATTACAATAAAAATCTTATGAATCAGCAATAGCCCAGTGCAGTATGTCCTGTGCCTTGTTGTAGGCTACACCTGAATGCTTGAGTAAGACATCATGAAAACTTTCTTAATCAACTGGAAAAACATGAAAATTAGATTCACCCATAGATATTATTGGCCTTTGGCTAAGACAATCTCTTAGGACCCTTCTTCCCACCTCTGTGTGTATCTTATGAAATCACTTGTACCGTTTCCAAAGGCATTGAAGACTTTCTTGGGCCAAAATATGCCTTGAAATTGCCAAGTTAACAGCTAAAAGAAAATCTGAGGCAGAAAACGGGCATATTTTTAGGAGGGGGATCTCGTTATTCCAACTAATGCTTTTATGCTCCAAATGGTGCCCTTTGTTGTGAGATCTGGTACTGGCTACCAGCTAACTTGCTTCAAAATGGGCTGAAAGAATCTATGGAAGTCAACGAGACTATCAGCCATGATGGCAGCCTAAGAGCCTCTGAAGGCCATCTGCTGGGAAACCAGTGGGCTTCCTTGTTCAGAAGCTTGGCCACTGTGACAACAAGTATGTTTTAGGTAATGTGGCCCATGGATACCTTGAAGTGATATCACTTTTTTGCACTCAAGCCTTCCTGTACCCTTACAGGTAGATTGTGTATTGAAACATCCTTCACCTTCCTTGTATTTACTCCAAAATAGGATAGGTAAGAGGTTCGATTATGAGAAAGAGAAAAACCCAAATATAGAGAAAATAAGGATATTATACATGCAGAATTCTGGAATAGAAATAAATTAGTGAATATCGCTACTTCTATAAAAATTGCTTGTTGTCTATCTTTGTCTACTTAACCCATGCAATGCAGAGGAGAAGACAAATAATGAGAAGCAGAATTTTCTTCATCTTCTGACTTCTTCAATTATGATATTACCAAGGAATAATAAGGCTTTGTTAGCAAACCTGGGGACAGTAATAATTGGGAAAGGATTGTGTGTGATGCTCACATAATATTTTTGGGAGGAAATCAGAGATTCTTTAACCATGTTAACAGAGGTCACAAATCATCTTGATAATTACAGGTCAATGACAAATGAAGTCCATATCCGTCTGTGCTCAGTTTCAAGTTAATGTTTAGAAGTCAAATAATAGAGTACCTAATAATGACCCATATCTTAAAATTTTATTGCTTTGTGTACTGAGCTAATGGACAATGAACAAACAAGTCATAATCCATTGGGAAGCTTGATCTGCCCTGTTATAAATTGGTGCTGGCATAAGTACATGAAGTGTTTGCATTTATCTGAAGATTATGTTCTCTGCTTATCGGTGCATTGATTATTCTGCATCTCTCGGAATGTTGTGATGCAGCTCAGTATGTAGAATTAATTGTAGTGTTTCCAAACTGTGAAGTTATTGAAAGAGAGATGAATGAATAGATACCTTGAACAAAAAACAAATCTTGTCATTTGTTGAATAAAATACAGATAAATTGCCTGAAGGCATCATTTTCAAGAAATGAAAATGTTTATGTTTATATGTTTGCATGCATTCTGGGAGTAATGTTATCACTTAAAACATGTTGTGAAGATTTCTCATTTCAATTATTGATGCTGTGCTTCTCCTCCCAGGATATAAAATCACCTTATTTGTTAGTGCTCTTTGTGGCATGCACACTGGTGCTTGAGAATAAAACATGCTCCGTCCCTGCCCTTTAAAAACAGAAAGTTTTCGTTACAGTGAAACAAGGAAGAGTTGTTAATGTCTCTATGTTTTGCTTTTTAAGGATTGGGGGTTGCTGAAGACCTACCAACAATACCACAATGATTTTCCCTCTACATAATGGTGTGAAATTAAGGTTCCTCAATTTGTATCAAAAGACAAAACCATAGAAAGGGAAAGAGTTGTCATTCAACACAGAATTCTTTTAAGGTTATTTATTTCTTTTACCTCACAGCAGTGGTGGGATTCAAATTTTTTTACTACCGGTTCTATGGGGGTGGCCGTATTTGCAGGTTCTCCGAATTTCCGCTATCGGTTCTCCAGAACTGTTCAGAACCTGCTGAATACGACCTCTGACACAGACATACTTTCTGAGCAAATCACAGAAGAATGCAGGTTTTCTGGACATTGAAAATGATGTTGTAAATGCTCCAAAATTATCATAAAAATCTTATCACCAAGAATCAGCAACGCTCCAATACAGTATGCTCTGTGCCTCACTGTAGGCTACACTTAAGTGCTTGATTAAGACATTATGAACATTTTTTAATCAAATGGAAAATACACTAAAATTGGACTTACCCACAGATATTATGCTTCTCTTGGTAAGACTTAAGTTCAGTTAAGACCCTTCTTCCCCCTTCTGGTTGTGTCTCATGAAGACACTTTTACCATTTGAGGGAGGTGTTGGAGACTTTCTTGGGCCAATCATATGCCTTGAAATTGCCAGATTAAGAGTTAAAAGACAATTTGAGGGAGAAAATGAGCATATTTTGGAAAAATTATCTTTTGTCTGGTTTCTCCAGGTTTTCTACTCCAAATGAGGTCCTTCGCCATCTCCATGAAATATGATGCTGATTACTAGCTTGCTTGCTTCATAAAAGTTTTGTATTATTTATTATTGAATAGGGTATCCTTGAAGCTCTCCAAACTTTGTGGTGCTCTTGCAGATATTTCATTAACTATTCCAAGTGGCTCTGTGCATTTCTTGCATACCATCATTCCTTCTCTATTTGGACAAGACAATACATATCATAGTAATTATCTTGGAGACAGTAGTGAGCTTCTGGTGATCCAACCGATGCAAATGATTTCTGAAAGAATACTCAACAATTTGTCCTCTTAGTCAAGTGTTTATTAGAGTCATTAGATGACAGACAAGCAGATCAACACAATTTGTGGTTTGTATTTTGCAGATGTCAAGACTTAATATTGATAGGCAAATGTATATTAAGAGGTTGATTGAAGAAAAGTGACGTATTATGTCATTAGTTTCACAATTTAGAAGCTTGGAGAAAGAAAACAATTGAAAGTATCAGAGAAAAATATAGCCTGAATTGAGGGTGATGTTGGAATAACATGCACTGCTTTTTTATGCTGTGTTGCAGAGGTCATGATCATCACAACATATGCTTTGATAAGTTACACCTTTGTGAAATGAACCAGTTGTATTACATTGAATATTAGGCCTAAAGCACCCTTGTAAAAATATACTTTTAAATTCTTCACCTGAAAAAGAAGAAAATCGATTGGCACACCTCCAAACACAAATTGATTGGCACAAGATACCCTGAAGAACTATCCAGGCAATAGCTTTACAGCAGCTTTCCCCTTCTTGGTACATGTCCCCCCACCCCCAATCTATTGGTTTCCATTCTTGATTTGGGTGGGAATTTTTGGAATTGAGATAGTCTGTAAAACAGAATGTACACAATTTGGTTGCTAGAAACTAGAAATGACATGCCCGACCCACACATTTTCTTTTCTACCCAGAGCACAGAAAACAAGACGGTCTGTATTTTTAATAGGATAATGTGTGTCATTTGCAGGAGGAATATTTTTATCTGAAAAAGACCAGATTTTAAGTAGTAATACCTACAAAATATTTGATAACGTTACACGGTTGGTCCGGTTTGGCAATACATGTTTTTGATGGCTTGTTACTGACACATCATGAAGCCTTCAAAAGATAATTTTTGCACTGCACACAGGTAAGAACTTCAACTGCTAGGAAAAAAGAAGGAAAATCTAGATTGTATAGATATAATTAATTTCTTCGGCTCCAGAATTTATTTACCTCTCATTTTCCCAATTCTTTCACTTGGTACTTGGTACAATAGAATTCTAGGCAAAATGGTGAAACAGAAAAAAATGAGGGGGGGGCATAAAATTCATTCACAAGGACACCCCTTTCATTTTTAAAGAATGCCACAGATGTTGAAGGTAAAAATAGAAAGCTTTATAACATCTGATGACGTTCAACAGAACCAGAATAGTGTGGAGGGTTTTTTAAAGGGAGTATACAAGTGGAAAAGGATAAATTTAAAGTACCTTTGTAAAATAGTCCACAGAAACATCACCACTGTTATGACAAGGAGAACTGTAAATAATTAGTGAAAAATGTAAAAAAAAAATGGATTAATTCCCTTCTTTTTTTCTTAGCCTAGGTTGCCAGCTCTTACACTGTACACAGGACAAAGTATTGGGGACAGGCAAGACATTTTTGTGGTGGTTCCAAAGGGCTCTGTACTCACAATTCTACAGCTTTTTTATTTGTTTCATTTCTGATTGTGCTCATCAAACATCGAAGGAAAGTATTTTGGGACCAGGTAGATTACATTCCAGAAATTTGAAGGAACTGGCAGACCAGATCGCAGAACCACCAAACAATACTTTTCAAAGATCCTGGAGCATCAGCAAATTACCAGATGACTCAAAAAGGTTTGTTGAAGTTACAATTTTCAAAAAAGAAAAAAACAACAAATACACAACACAATAGATCTACCGTGCCTGACTGTATTTTCTGAGCAAGTCACAGATGGATGTGTTTTCTGGATAATAAAAGTGGTGTTAGAAGTACTCCAAAATTACAATGAAAACCTTATGACCGAGAATCAGCAATAGCCTGGTGCAGTATGTTCTGTGTCTTGTTGTTGGCTACGCCTGAATGCTTAAGCAAGACATTATGAACATGTTCTAAATCAACTGGAAAATACATTGAAATTAGACTCACCGAAAGGTATTTTACCAAGATTGGTAAGATTCAAGTTCTGTTAGGACCTTTTTTCCCATTCTGTGTGTATCTTTGTCAGAGTTTTTTTGCACCACATCCGACCAGAACACAAGTAAATAATTCTGCAGGATTCATTTACATAAGAAACTTCTTTATATACAATACCATATAGCAGAAGCCAGCATACAAAATCAGGAACACAGAAGCAATACTTTCAGAAGCAAGTCATTACAGAGGAGAGTCATTATATAGGAGAGAAGAGTTACAGAGGTGGCACTTCAAAGGAGGCACACAGATCCAATACACAGTCCAGTAAGCCTAAGCTGTCACTTATGGCCCCATACAACAAATACTGTTTCAGCTTCCAAACAGTCCCCATTGGCTGACCTGTCACCATGTCTAATCCAAACATCCCCTTGGCTGACCTGTTACATGTTTATTCTAGCTCATAATTACTTCTATACTGACATTCCTCCCTTTATGACTGGAATAGACAGAAAACCAAATAACTCAATGTTCTTCTTGTGGTGCACTCCACCTAATGGCTTGGTCATTTTTGTCCTCACCCAAACCTTTTAATTCAATTTTTCCCCCTAATTGGTTAGCAAATCCCTTTTTCTGTGACACATCTTTTGCAATAAAGCAAATAAAGCAAATGCTAACAATTGACAATCCTCACCTTGCAATTTTCCAGTATGTATGCAACCATCACCTTTGCAACTCTTGAACCCAAGACCCTTCAATGCAGTATCTAGACTGATATTCCAATTCCTGGTTGACTGCTTCAGCCCATAAATGGCCTTGTTCAATTTATATACAATGTTAGGCTTTTCACTTTCATACCCTGGTGCTTGAACCATATAAATTTATTCCTCTAATTCTGCATTGAGGAATGCTGTGGTTATATCAAACTGCCAAATTTTATGTCCGCATGCCACTGCCAATGCTAGTGCCAATCTTATGCTTTAACTCTTCACCGTTGGCACAAATACCTCATCATAGTATCTCACATTTTTCTTCTGTGAAAAACCTTGTCCCACTAATCTTGCCTTGTATTGTACCTCATTGTTGGGTAGTACTTTCTTTTTGTACACCCACTTACATCCTACGACTTTGCATCCCTGTGGCAAAATCATAGATGTGAACACTTTATGTTCACCCATGGATTTCATTTCTTTGTCCATGGCTTCTTTCCACTTTACTTGTTCAAATGTAGGTAATGCCAATACTTCCTTATAGTTCTTTGGCTCATACCACACATTACACACCTTAACTTTACTAGCAGAATACCTGTCAGGTGGAATCCTCTTGTTCCATCACTCTGACCTACGTGGCATTGACTGCTGTTCCGTGTCAAACCTCTCTTGCTTCATATCTGAGTCATCTTCTGAGACCTCCTTTACTTGTGCTTTTTCAGTTTCTCCTCCCTGAATGCTGACACCATCATTAAGTGGGTTACCGTCACTAAGTGGATCACTATCACTAAGTGGATCATTCCAAAAGTTGGCATCAATTCTTTTCCAATTTTGCTCTGCAAAGCTTGCAGACCTTGAAATCATTATTCTCTTGCTTCCATTGCTAAAGCGATAGCTCTTTGAGCCAGGCTCATAGCCCATAAACCTTAGCTTTCTAGCCTTTGGTTGTCTCTTTCTTCTAATTGCTTTTGGAATATGCACCCATGCAGTGCTTTCAAATACCCTTAAACGTGCCAAATAGCTTTCTCCCATATAACACTGCAAATGGAATACCATTAATTGAGGAATTCCATAGCCTATTGATTAAATAATTAGCAGTCAACATTGCTGCACCTCAACATGACCTGCTCAGACCAGAATCCTCCAACAGTGAGTCCTTCATTGTTTATAAGATACCATTCTGCCTCTCAGCTACACCATTCTCAGCTGGGTATATGGATTTGTGTGTCTGTGTTTTATTCCTAAATGTCCCAAGCACTGTTGACAATTTGCTGACATGAATTCTAAACCTCTGTCAGTTTGCAACTGGCATACCTGTTGTGTATATCTCCTTTCTACAAAGCTTACCCATTGCTTAAATTTCTGTAGCATCTCTATTTTACTCTTTAGTAAATAGCAGAACTCAAATCTGCTGTAGTCATCTACAATGACTAGACTAAACCTTAGTCATCTACAATGACTAGACTAAACCTTAGACTGTCTACTATTGACCTCACCCCTTTCCTAAGAGGTGTGTAGGGGGCGTGCATAAGCGCACCAACGTGCCTACCGTCCCTGTCCTATTGTTTCTCTTATTCTTCTTTTATTTTTCTTATATGTACCCATTTCATGTATTCACAACTATGTATACACTTATACTTATTATCTTGTAAACAATTGGCAAATCAAATAAATAAATAAAAAATAAATAAATAAATAAATAAATAAATGACCAGCACATACTTTGCTCCTCTCAAACTGGCTTACATTGGCTCCACCAAATCTTCATGTACCAGCTCTAGAGCTCTTGTTGTCTGCCTTGTGCTACTTTTGCTCACTGGGAATGCCTTGGACTTTGATGTTTTACATTGGCTTACCTGTTACCATGTCTAATCCAAACAGTCCCCATTGGCTGACCGGTTGCCATGTCTAATCCAAACAGTGACCATTGGCTGACCTATTACCATGTTTATTTCAGTACATAATTACTTATATACTGACAATCTTATAATACCACTTGTACCATTTCCAAAGTTATTGAAGGTATTCTTGGGCCGAACATATGCCTTGAAATTGCCAGATTAACAGTAGAAAGATATTCTGAAGCAAAAGGGAGCATATTTCAGATAAAGTCTCTTTCTTCTATTCCCTATTCTACTGTTTTTCCTCTCCAAATGGTGGCCTCCAACAGCTGTCTTCCATTTTAAAATTCAACCATTCCTTTATTCTTGCAAACTAATAATATTCTAACAATTTTTGCATTATTCCAGTTTATTTCTGAATATGCATGTCTGCATTAACAACAGGTGTCTATACAAATTCTCCGTCATCCAGATCATGGTTGTCCCAAAGATGCTTTTTCAGGAGGCAACTGGACTTTCTTTGGTTTTCCTTGAAAACATTTTACTTCTCATCCAAGAAGAAGCTGTGTGGATGAGATGCAAAACATAACAGTAATAGTGTTTTATCAGAAAGAAAATAAATACTAGGGACTTGCAAGTGAAAATCACAGTTAAAAGAGGTTTCCAAATTATTGATAAGAAAATAACAGAAAAATTAATTGGAAGGGACCTTGGAGGTTTTCTAGTCCAACCTTCTGATCAAACAGACCCTATACCATTCCAGACAGATGGTTGTCCAATTTCTTCTAAAAAGCTCCCTTCACTAGTTAGAAAACGTAAACTCCTTTTCCTTGATAAATGTTTATGTCTACTATGGTGTTGTTGATTAATACAGATCTATTATGATTTGATGTTCTCTTTTTTCCTCTATTGCCTTATTATGAAATATTCCTTCTTTTATCTTAAGGAAAATAGGATATGAAAATACTTTGCTGGCATTGTTTTGTGCTGTTAAGAGAAAAGAAAAGAAGAAGGAAAACTCAGACAAAAATATTTTTAACTGAGGAAGGAAGTTTTAATGAATTTCAACAATATTAACAATTATTTGTTGTAATAATCAAACATTTTCTCTAGGTGGTTAAAGAGATGTACAGTATTGAAATACTAATTTTAGAATAGAATTAGTTGAGAATTAGAATTTTGTTGTCTTGCACTTTTTACAATGGAGCATGTTTATATTTATCACTTTTCCTTCTTACAAATAACAATAATGTTGATGCTTATTCTACAGGTTTTTGGTAAGAAAATATATATTATTGTATGTATTTTGGGAACAGTAGTGACCATCTTCTTGTGATCCAGGGGATAGAAACTATCTATGGTGGTATAATTGACTATTTGACCTCTTAGTGTTGTTCGTTGGAGTCATTGGATGGCAGAGAGGCAGACAGGCAGATAAACAGATGTTTGTGATTTGCATTTTGGAGTTGTCAGCATTTAATATTTATCGGCAAAACCAGAGATGGTATTCAGCAGGCTCTGACCTGTTCTGGAGAACCAGTAGCAGAAATTTTGAGTAGTTCAGAGAACTGGCAAATACCACCTCTGACTGGAGATTTTACAATATTAAACATTTCATGGCAGAAAATAGGACATATTTTTTCATTGGTATTCTAATTTAATATGAATTTAATATGAATTTAGTATACACACATGTATTAGATTAAACTGAATATAATTATATATATATATATATATTAAAATGTAGATAGATAGATAGATAGATAGATAGATAGATGATAGATAGATAGATAGATAGATAGATAGATAGATAGATAGATAGATAGATAGATAGACAGACACACTGACAGACCGATATTCTTGACAAAAGTGGAGAACAAGTGCCTAGAAGAATTAACAAAGCACAGACTGAAGGATTATACCTCTCGCAATTCATGCTTCTTCACTGGAACCAGATAAACATCTACAACTATATCGTGAAAAAATCTCACATTTTTAAAGTGGTGAACTAATCGATAAATTTTCTGCAGCATAGACTTTCAAAGCTTGAAGAAGGAAAAATAAATTGAAAGTAGTAGAGAAAAATATATGCTGAATTTAGGGTGATATCAGAAAACCATGACTGCTTCATTTATGGTGTGTTGCAGAGGTTACGATTATTACAACATGTTGTTGTCACGCTGCCCACATCTTTATGGGAAACCTTCCAAACACATTCTTTAAGAGATTTTGTGCACCGTTGTGTAATTATACCTTCAGGTCTTCCTTCTGTAAAAGAAGAAAATAGAGTAGCACACTTACATCATTGGTTCCACAGTCTACATCACTCGTTGCACAACAAATCCTGAGCACCATATCCTGAGAATAGGTTTCCACTTTTTAGTACCTCCAAGATATTGGTATCCAATGGGTGGGAATTGTGGGAATTGAGACTCTAAATTACAGGTGGCCACAACGATTGGGAAAGTCTGTAAAAATGGAATGTACTTGATTTGATAGATCAAAACAAAAAATTACAAACTCCCTCTCTACTTTCTACCCAAAACACAGAAAACAAGAGGTTCATAAATACTCTACCATATTTTTTAATTAACAAATGTGTGTAATGTGCAGAACAAATATTTTTATCTAAGTAATATCAGATTTTAAGAAGAAACATACATACTTAGAGAATATCTAACAATTTGACACTTTTGACCTCTTTCAGCAGTACAAAGTGATGATGGTTTCATGACACAACCATTTCCAGCCTTATATTGTCTACAGTTGTTGCAGGTAAGAGCTTCAGCTGCTGGAAAAAGAAGAAGCAAGATAGGGATTGTATAAATATAATTAATATCCACAGCTCCAAAATTTCTTTACCTCTCATTATCCCAAACTTTAACTAGGTAGTTGGTACCAATAGACTTGTAGGCAAAATAGTGAAACTGGAAAAAAAATGAGAGGGAGGCTTTTATTCATTCACAAGGACAGTTACTTTTATACTGTTACCAATGGCCACATGATACTGAAACTGGGTAGTAAGCATGAGATTACCACAGTGTACTTAAAGTCACAATTGTTTTTGAAGTGCAGGTTCACCTTATGGCAGTAAAAATTCTGAACTTTGTATGTGTGAGGAAGTATTTTGTTATGGTCAAAATGTTTCCACAGAAATGTTGTGGTGGTTCCAAAGGGGTTAAATGCTCTGGGCACAACAACTGCCAAAAAATAAAAATATGGAATATAAACCACTCTTCACAAAATGTGTGCTCAATTATAAGCAGAGGGACACTTATGGCTCAACTAAATGGACAAAATGGAGGAAATGAGTACAGTATACTAAAAAAATATACCCGGGACTTCCGGTTTGAGCTTCTTCAGTGACAGACCGAAACCCCGTCTCTGCGAGGCTTCGATCCGTGCTCGCCGCTGGAGCACCCTGAGCCGGCTGGTTTCAGGGCTAAGCCACCCCATAGAGGTGGTGAAGAGGGGGGAGACTGCCGGCAGGGTTGAGGAGAGCCTCTCCTCCCCAGCTGGCCATTACTCCCTTTCCCGAAGGCGGTTGCAGCGATGGTCAGAAATGGCCACCACAAAGAAGAACTCGACCAGAAAAGAATGTGCAGGAGGAAGATAAGAAGAGAAAGCTTTGGTTGACCAGGTCAAACAGCAAAAGCAACAAATAAGGTACCCTGGAATTGAAACTGTTAAAAAACAATAACATTATTCCCTAAGAAGATTTTTTAATCTGTGAAGGAGAGAGAAAAGGGAAAAGATTTGGTTTTCTCCTTTTCCTATACTGACAGCTAAGAGACTTAAGCAAGAAATTGGAAAAAAATCCACTTTGACATCAATAGGCATTTAATGCTTAAAATAAAAAGTCAAAAGGATAATAAAGATTTCTGGATAATTAAAAGCTTTTGAAAACAGAAAAGGAGAGAGGAAGAATAAAAGGGCAGGATCTGGAAGGGAGGAGACTGCCTGGAATTAAAAAAAAAACTTACAGCAAAATCTCAGCAAGACTTCCAAAAGATACATTCTAACTGAAATATCGCAACAAAAACCCCAGGAAGAGAAAGTCCAAAAAGAAATAAGAAGATATAACTCGGGACTATCTGTATTACTTGATGATTTCTGGATTCTTGGTTATTGTTTTGAATGACTAAAATCAATTGGGTGGTTGTTTAAAACTTTTTTAAAAGGCTCCACTTTTAGAAGAACTGAAAATGGAACTTTAAAAGTACAAAGAAGATGCACAAGAAGGGAGAGGTTCTTTTGGCTTCGTATTTCAGTTTTTAGAAATGGAGATTTGGAATTACGAGAAACAACAAGAAATGCCTGCAGAACAAGAAGATTGCGACAAAGAAGAAGCCATCTTTAATGAACAAGTAATCTTAGATGGAGGGGGCGGGGGAAGGAAAGGGGAGAAAGAGAATGGAAAGTTTAAGACTGGGAAAAACAACTCCAAAAAAAAAATAGAGTGAAAAATAAGTATATAATCAGAAAGCAACAGAAGAGAGAAATGCAGAAGAGAGAATTAGAACTAGAGAGACAAGGGGGTAAAAAGGGGAGGGAGAAGATGAGAGGGAAGAAAGAAAGGAAAAGAATTTATAAAGGACAGAAGCAAAATATAGAGAAATAGAGAAACAGGGCCTATTTAGAGATAATGGGTGAAAACTTAATGTAAAAAGGGATTCTGCAAAGGTACATAAGATAGTATGGTTATATCAGAAGCAGAAATAATTTTAGAAAATATGAAACAATGTATGATTAAAATGTGTGATAAAATAGCTATCATAATTCAGTGGAATGCTTGTCAATAAATAAATGTAACAAAAGGTATATTTAATGATTTATAAAACATATGTGAAGAGAAATAAGGGAAAAATTAATCATGGAGATTATATGTGTTTTTAAGGAAGTATGATATTTAATTGAAAAGAAGTGTTAAAGATGTTATGGTTTTAATTATTATTCATGATAGAACTGAACTGGAATGGAATGAGGGTTTATAATTACATATATTTACAATCTTTCTTTTTTTTTTAAAGAATATAGTGTGTATTATAAGAATGTGCCAAGCAGAATTCGATTGGAAGTTATGTATTATGTATTATATTGAAGGTCATAAACTTAAGGTATATATTGAAGTTTAAATAAGAGTTGAATTGATGTAATTAAAAGATATAAAGGTGTCATACTCCAATTAGTAACTACAGAAGAAAATTTGTTTAATGAGAAAAGATAATATGTAATTGAAACAGAACAGACAAAAGTATAAATATAATGATTTGAATTGAGATGAGATAATCAAAAGAAAATTGAGAAAATTAAAAGAGGGGAAAAACTATATAGAAAATGTAAAATAGTATAAGATATGGAATAGAATACAAAAAGGAGCATGAAATTGAGTTTTGTGTCTGTATAAAGAAGTTCAACCCGGGACCATGCTATTTTCAAAAAAGATGTTTTACTTGTATTTTGTGTGTAAAAACCCAAATAAAACTTTATTATACACACACACACACACACACACACACACACACACACCCATTGCGGCAATACTGTTCAAACCACTCATTTTGGTTACTCACCCAAGGCAGAGCAGAGAAGGATGACAACTGAGAACCACAAAGCCTTGCTCATGTTTTCTTTCCTTCCAGACTTTCTTGCTTTGAAATAAGGTTGAAGAATTTGGTGGAACTTTGATAGAATTGATGAAGATGATCTTGACCTCTTATCGAAATCAGTTTTATAACTCACACAGACGTACGTTCTGGGCAAGTCACAGATGGATGTAAGTTCTCTGGATAACAAAGGTGGTGTTATAAAGATTCCAATATTACAAAAAAAATCTAATGACCAAGAATCAGCAATAGACTGGTGCAATATGTTCTGTGCCTCCTTGTAAGCTACACCTGAATGCTCAAGTAAGACACTATGAAAAACTTCCTAATCAACCAGAAAATGCACTGAAATTAGATTGAGTCACAGATATTATGCTCCAATTGGTAAGGCTCAAGTTCTGTTAGGATTCTTCTCCTCCACTCTCTGTGTATCTTATGATACATTTGTACCATTTTCCAAGCAATTGGAGATTTCCTTGGGCCAAACATATGCCTTGAAATCAGCATATGAATAGCAGAAAGGTGAAACTGATGCAAAAAGGAGCATATTTAAGAAAAATTCTCTTTCTTCTATTCCCTATTCTGATACTTTATCTCTACAAATGGTGGCCTCCAAAAGCTACCTTCCATTTTAAAATTCAATCATCCCTTTATTCTTGCAAGCTAATAATTTTCTAACCATTTTTGCAGTATTTCAGTTTACTCCTGAACACCTACATGACTGTATGCATTCACAACAGGTGTCTATGGAAATTCTCAGTCACCCAGGTCATTGTTGTCCCAAAGGTGCTTTTTCAAGAGGCAACTGGACTTTCTTTGTCTTTCCTTGAAGACATGTCACTTCTCAGCCAAGAATTTTGTTCAGTTCTGAGTCAAAACTGAAGAAACTTTCTGTATGAGAAGCAAAACATCTTCAAAGAAAAACAAAGAAAGTCTAGTTGCCTCTTGAGAAAGTTCTTTTGTTACCAGCAACCGGTCTGAACATAAGTCAGAAGTGTGAAACATTTCCTAGATGTGGCCGGCATTAGAAGAAGTATTGTATCAAAGATAAATGAAATTGTGATGCCTCTTTGCTTAGATGTGTACTTGGACTCATGAATGAAGGCAAATACATATGTTCCAGGATGAAGTTGCATGATCCAAACTGGGTCAGTCACCAGGACCAGAACTTTTGTCTTCCAAGCTTTCAGACTCATGCTGGACCCATCCTCAGGGAACCTCTCTGTGTGGTCTGTTCTAGATGTGACATTTATGTAGATTTGGATTTTCTGAAAGAGATTGACAGGTTAGAAATGATTTCCTGGAGAGCAACCGAGATGATGCTGAGACGTTTCTCAGTGTGTCCAATGACTCTCACCTCCATTCACCCTCCGCGCTACCAATAGAGCTTGTGGAGACCATGGACATGTCTCCTGAGGCTGTGATAGGGTTGATATGGGTCAAGGCAATCAAGACGATTTATGGAGAGGAATTTTGGAACACTTACTTTGTTTCTGTCTTTAGTTCAGGAATTATGGTGAAGACCTTACAGCAGGATAGGCGAATTTCCCCAAAAGTAACAGATACACTGTCCTTTCCAATTCTAAGTTGCCACTACAGGGTCAGATATGGTATATTAAACAACACTGAACTTCGGTCCATTTGATTCTACTCTACTGGGCAATGCTGTAAGTTCCAAAGGCAGACTGACAGAAGAGACATTAATTGGAATATTTCTGTGCAAAGAGATAAGGAAGTGCAATTGCTCACTGATGAATGTACAAAAGGTACATGCTGTATGTTTGATATGGGGGGGGGAGTATGCCTTTCTAACAATAGTACTGTTTTATCAAAAAACAAAACAATTACTAGGGAGTTGCAAGTGAAACTCATGATTGGAATCTGGCATTACTTAAATTTTAAAAGAAGTCAGCAAGCAGCGAGATTGAGACAGATCACTGATTGTTTTGTATGGTTCAGGGTTAAATGTTTCCATAACTTATCTTCCCTTTATTGAATTGGAATTCAACATTTGAAAGAGTTTTCCCATTTATTGAAAAGAAAGAAAAACAAATTGGAAGGGACCTTGGAGGTCTTCTAGTCCAACCCTCTGCTCAAACAAGAGACCCTATACCATTCCAGACAAATAGTTGTCCAATTTCTTCTAAAAAGCTCCCTTCACTCGTTAGAAAATGTAAAGTCCTTTTCCTTGATAAATTTTTATATCTCCTCTGTTGTTGATTAGTAGAGAACTATTGTGATTTGATGTTCTCTTTTTTCCTCTATTGCCTTATTATGTAGTATTCCTTCTTTTATCCTAAGTAAAATAGGATGTGAAGATACTGTGCTGGGTTTATTTTGTGCTGTTAAGAGAAGAGATCAGAAAAACTCAGACAAATACATTTTTAACCAAGGAAGAAAGTTTTAATGCATTTCAACAATATTAATAGAATAGAATAGAATTCTTTATTGGCCAAATGTTACTGGACACACAAGGAATTTGTCTTGGTGCAAATGCTCTGAAGTGTATATAAAAGAGAAGATACATTCATCAAGAGTAAAGAATCATAAGGTACAACACTTAATAATAGTCATAGGGTATAGAATACAATAAGCAATCAAATCATACTAGGAAACAGTCAATAAAAAACATTAGGATGCAAGCATCAAGGTTACAGTTATACAGTTATAAGTGGGAGGAGATGGGTGAAAGGAAGGATGGGAGGATTAATAATAATAGTAATAGTAATGCAGACTTGGTAAATAGTTCGACAGTGTTCAAGGAATTATTTGTTTAGCAGAGTGATGGCATTCGAGGAAAAACTGTTCTTGTGTCTAGTTGTTCTGGTGTGCAGTGCCCTATAACATCGTTTTGAGGGAAGGAGTTGAAACAGTTTATGTCCAGGATGTGAGGGGTCTGTAAATATTTTCAAAGCCCTCTTTTTGACTCGTGCAGTATACAGGGCCTCGATGGCAGGCAGGTTGGTAGTAATTGTTTTTTCTGCAGTCCTAATTACTCTCTGAAGACTTCGTCTGTCCTGTGGGTTGCAGAACCAAACTAGACAGTTATAGAAGAGCAGATGACAGACTCAATCATTCCTCTGTAGAACTGGATCAGCAGCTCCTTGGGCAATTTGAGCTTTCTGAGTGGCGCAGAAAGAACATTCTTTGTTGTGCTTTTTTGATGACACTTTTGATGTTAGATGTCCATTTTAGGTCTTGAGATATGATAGAACCTAGAAATTTGAAGGTCTCTACTGTTCATAGTGTTGTCTAGTATTGTAAGAGGTGGTAATATGGGAGGGTTTCTCCTAAAGTCTACCACCATTTCTATGGTTTTGAGTGTGTTCGGTTCCAGATTGTTCCAGTCACACCACAAGGCAAGTTGTACAACCTCCCATCTGTATGTGGATTTGTCATCTCAAATGAGACCAATCACTGCTGTATCATCTACAAATGTCAGTATTTTAACAAATAGGTCGTTTGAAATGCAGTCATTGGAATATAGGGAGAAGAGAAGTGGAGAAAGCACACAGCCTTGTGTGTGGGGGGGTAATTGTACAGGTATCAGATGTACAATTAACAATTTTTATTTTATTAAAAAAATTTATTAAAAAATTTAGTCCATTAATCAAACATTTTTTCTAGGTAGTTAAAGAGATGCACTGAAATGCTAATTCTAGAACAGAATGTGTACGTGTATGTGTATGTGTATGTATATGTATATGTATATATATATACAGAGAGAGACAGACAGACAGACAGACAGAAAGACAGACAGACAGACACCAGCATATTCTTGATTGAATTGGAGAACAAGTGCCTAGAAGAATGGACAAGCACAGACGGAAGGATTATAGCTCTCACAATTTATTCTTGTTCTCTGAATCCAGAAAAACACCTATAGTATTACAACTATGTCCCAAAATATCCCATATTTTTAAAGCAGTGGACTAATCAGACATTTTTCTGCAGCAAAGCCTTTAGAAGCTTGAAGAAGGGGAAAAAAATAAAAGTAGTATAGAGAAATATGTGGTGAATTGAGGGTAATGTTGGAACAACATGACTGCTTTGTTTACTCTGTGTTGCAGAAGTCACGGTCATCACAACATATCGTATTCATGGGGCCCACTGTTTCATCGAAAACATTCAGGCCACATTCCTCAATTGATTTTGTGCAACCTTGTGTAATTATACCTCTGATTGTTCCATCTGTAAAAGAAGAAAATAGATTAGCACACTTACATCATTGGTTGCACAATCTACGTTGCTGGTTGCACCCCAAATCCTGAGTACCCTATTGGGAAAATCTGTAAAAATGGAGTGTATTGGATTTGATAGATCAAAACTACAAAATATTTACCTCCTCTCTACTTTCTTCTCTACCCAAAGCACAGAAAATAAGAGGTTCATAAATACTCTACTGTATTTTAATGGGTTTGTGTGTCATGTGCAGAGGGAATGTTTTTATCTGAATAATATCAGATTTTAAGTACAAATATACGTACCTAGAAAAGATTTCACAACTTTACACTTTTGATTTGGTTTAGCAGTGCAAGGTGATGATGGTTTCTTAGTGACACAACCAAATCCAATCTTAAATCGTCTGCACTTGTTGCAGGTAAGAGCTTCAGCTGCTGGAAAAAGAAGAAGCAAGATAGGGATTGCATAAATATAATTAATTTCCACAGCTCCAAAGTTTATTTACTTCTCATTTCCCCAAAATTTAACTAGGTAGTTGGTACCAATAGACTTGTAGGCAAAATAGTGAAACTGGAAAAAAAATGAGAGGGAGGCTTTCATTCATTCACAAGGACAACTACATTTAAAGAATGCAACAAATGTTCAAGATAAACAAAGTTTTTTAATATCGGATGGTGATCTGTGATTCCACAATGCTGTGCAACTTTCTGAAAATCTGGGTACAAGTGGAAAATTATAGATTTGCATTATGTTTCTTAAATGCTCCATGGAAACAACACCATCAGTTATGATATGGGAAGTGTGTACATCAGTGAAGGAAATGTAAAGAATTTAGAATATAGTAAGCCCCTTCTTTTTCTCATTCCTAGCCTAAGTTCGTTTCCCTGATACAGAAACGGGGTAGTAAGCATGAGATTACCATGATGTACTTAAAGCCAGCATTGCTTTTCAAGTGCAGGTTCACTTTATGGCAGTGAAATATTGAACTTTGTATGTGTGAGAAAGTATTTTGTTATGGTCAAAATGTTTCCACAGAAATGTTTTGATGGTTCCAAAGGGGTTAAATGCTCAGGGCACAACAACTGCCCAAAAAATTAAAAATATGGAACATAAACCACTCTTCAGAAAATGTGTGCTCATTTATAAGCAGTGGGACACTTGGTTTATGGCTCAACTAAATGGACAAAATGGAGGAAATGAGTATAGTATACTCAAAAAAATATACCCATTGCAGCAATACTGTTCAAACCGCTGATTTTGGTTACTCACCCAAGGCAGAGCAGAGAAGGATGACAACTGAGAACCACAAAGCCTTGCTCATGTTTTCTTTCCTTCCAGACTTTCTTGCTTTGAAATAAGGTTGTAGAATTTGGTGGAACTTTGATAGAATTGATGAAGATGATCTTGACCTCGTATCGAAATCAGTTTTATAACTCACACAGACGTACTTTCTGGGCAAGTCACAGATGGTTGTAAGTTCTCTGGATAACAAAGGTGGTGTTATAAAGACTCCAATATTACAATAAAAATCTAATGACCAAGAATCAGCAATAGACTGGTGCAATATGTTCTGTTCCTCCTTGTAAGCTACACCTGAATGCTCGAGTAAGACATTATGAAAAACTTCCTAATCGACCAGAAAATGCACTGAAATTAGATTCAGTCACAGATATTATGCTCCAATTGGTAAGACTCAAGTTCTGTTAGGATTCTTCTCCTCCACTCTCTGTGTATCTTATGATACATTTGTACCATTTTCCAAGCAATTGGAGATTTCCTTGGGCCAAACGTATGCCTTGAAATCAGCATATGAATAGCAGAAAGGTGAAACTGATGCAAAAAGGAGCATATTTAAGAAAAATTCTCTTTCTTCTATTCCCTATTCTGCTACTTTATCTCTACAAATGGTGGCCTCCAAAAGCTATCTTCCATTTTAAAATTCAATCATCCCTTTTTCTTGCAAGCTAAATTTTTTCTAACAATTTTTGCAGTATTTCAGTTAATTGAATTCCAAGAGTGCCTAACAGTAATTGAAAAAGAAGAAGGAGCCGTAAGTGGTGTACCCAGAGAGCAACGAGAACCAAGATCTACTAGAGCAACAAATCCTTCTTTTATGTCTAAAATGGATGAGAGAAAACTGATTACAATTAATATAAATGGACTTAATTCAGCTACTAAAAGAAGAAAAATATTTCATAAGTTAGAGAAATTAAAATTTGATATAATCTGCCTACAAGAAGTACATATTAAAAAATAACATGATTATATATTGAAACAACAAAAATTAGGGAAATTATTTACAGCATTGACACAGTGTAAAAAGAGAGGAGTGGTGTTATACATTAGAGGTACAATCCCTGTGGAACAAATATATACAGATGTTGATGGAAGGATTTTGATGGTGGAGATAATGGACAATAATCTAAAGATACTTTTGATAGCAATTTATGCCTCAAATGATAATCAAGAAGATTTTTACAGGAAATTACATAAGAAAATAATTGAACTGGACTATGCAATATTTGTCTGATGGGAGATTTTAATGGAATAATAAATGATAAATTGGACTATAAAACACAACAAACAGCAAAGAAAGCTAGAAATACATTGCCAAAATCCTTTTTTGAATGGTAGATGAGATAAACTTAAAAGATGCATGGAGGGAGAGAAATGCAGAAAATAATATACTTTTTATTCAAATAAACATGCATCATGGTCTAGAATAGATATGATATGGATGTCAACAGAATTGCTTTCTAACACACAAGACATTGAAATAGAAACAAGTACCTTGGCAGATCACAATCCAATAACACTTGTATGGAAAGGACAAAAAAGGAGATCTAGATGGACTTTAAATAATACAATATTGAAGGTAAAAGATTTTAAACAGAAAATTGAGAGAGAATTTACTTTTTTCTTTAAAGAAAATACAAAAGAGGATATATCATTACAGAACGTTCAAGAATAAATCAGATAAATGTTGGAAATGTCATCAGATCATATTACCATATGTGGTGGACATGCTCGGATGCAAAAAGATATTGGACTATAATCCACACATGGTTGGAAAAAATGATAAAACAACACATAGACTTTAAACCTGAGGTATTTTTATTGGGAATCATACTGGAAATATATCATAAAGAATTGAAATATTTGATTGTAAATGTTTTAACAGCAGCTAGAATTGTATTTGCTAAGAATTGGAAAAATGAAAAAATACCTATGCAGGAGGAAATTATTAAGAAAATCATGGACTGTGCCAAAATGAGTAAATTGACATTTGAAATTAGAGAACAAGAGGATAAACAATTTTATATGATATGGGATTTATTTTATCAATGGTTAGATAAAAAGACATGGTAAAGAAATAGTTTTATTGTAAGCCTTACAATAAAAGTTAATAGATTGATATAGAATACAACATAAAATATATAACCATTGGATGAATGTATAAGATTAAATCATAATGAAATTTAGAATATCTCGTATAAAATGATGGAAAAATAGTTTAGTCAAATGAATGTTTAATAATTGATATTATATAAGCACAAGCTAGATTGATAAGGTGAGAATTTATATAACTTGTGAGTAATGGTTAAAAAAAGGACAGCACAAAAGATTGTAACCAACTGACACACTGTATGTATATAATTGAAAGAGGGTTTTATATGTTTATGTTCTGTTTGTATGTTTGTTGTAAAAAAATAAAAACTTTGATTAATAAAAAGGAAATTCTCAGTCATCCAGGTCATTGTTGTCCCAAAGGTAACTGGAGGCAACTGGACTTTCTTTGTCTTTCCTTGAAGACATCTTACTTCTCATCCAAGAATTTTGTTCAGTTCTGAGTCAAAACTGAAGAAACTTTCTGTATGAGAAGCAAAACATCTTCAAAGAAAAACAAAGAAAGTCTAGTTGCCTCTTGAGAAAGTTCTTTTGTTACCAGCAACCGGTCTGAACATCAGTCAGAAGTGTGAAACATTTCCTAGATGTGGCCTGCATTAGAAGAAGTATTGTATCAAAGATAAATGAAGTTGTGATGCCTCTTTGCTTAGATGTGTACTTGGACTCATGAATGAAGGCAAATACATATGTCCCAGGATGAAGTTGCATGATCCAAACTGGGTCAGTCACCAGGACCAGAACTTTTGTCTTCCAAGCTTTCAGACTCATGCTGGACCCATCCTCAGGGAACTTCTCTGTGTGGTCTGTTCTAGATGTGACATTTATGTAGATTTGAATTTTCTGAAAGAGATTGACAGGTTAGAAATGATTTCCTGGAGAGCAACCGAGATGATGCTGAGATGTTTCTCAGTGTGTCCAATGACTCTCACCTCCATTCACCCTCCGCGCTACCAATAGAGCTTGTGGAGACCATGGACATGTCTCCTGAGGCTGTGATAGGGTTGATATGGGTCAAGGCATTCAAGATGATTTACGAAGAGGAATTTTGGAACACTTATTTTGTTTCTGTCTTTAGTTCAGGAATTATGGTGAAGACCTTACAGCAGGATAGGCGAATTTCCCCAAAAGTAACTGAGATACTGTCCTTACCAATTCTAAGTTGCCACTACAGGGTCAGATATAGTATATTAAACAACACTGAACTTCGGTCCATTTGATTCTACTCTACTGGGCAATGCTGTAAGTTCCAAAGGCAGACTGACAGAAGAGACATTAATTGGAATATTTCTGTGCAAAGAGATTAGGAAGTGCAATTGCTCACTGATGAATGTACAAAAGGTACATGCTGTATGTTTGATATGGGGGGAAAAGTATGCCTTTCTAACAATAGTACTGTTTTATCAAAAAACAAAACAATTACTAGGGAGTTGCAAGTGAAACTCATGATTGGAATCTGGCATTACTTAAATTTTAAAAGAAGTCAGCAAGCAGCGAGACTGAGACAGATGACTGATTGTTTTGTATGGTTCAGGGTTAAATGTTTCCATAAGTTATCTTCCCTTTATTGAGTTGGAATTCAACATTTAAAAGAGTTTTCGCATTTATTGAAAAGAAAGAAAAACAAATTGGAAGGGACCTTGGAGGTCTTCTAGTCCAACCCTCTGCTCAAACAAGAGACCCTATACCATTCCAGACAAATAGTTGTCCAATTTCTTCTAAAAAGCTCCCTTCACTCGTTAGAAAATGTAAAGTCCTTTTCCTTGATAAATTTTTATATCTCCTCTGTTGTTGATTAGTAGAGAACTATTGTGATTTGATGTTCTCTTTTTTCCTCTATTGCCTTATTATGTAGTATTCCTTCTTTTATCCTAAGTAAAATAGGATGTGAAGATACTGTGCTGGGTTTATTTTGTGCTGTTAAGAGAAGAGATCAGAAAAACTCAGACAAATACATTTTTAACCAAGGAAGAAAGTTTTAATGCATTTCAACAATATTAATAGAATAGAATAGAATTCTTTATTGGCCAAATGTTATTGGACACACAAGGAATTTGTCTTGGTGCAAATGCTCTGAAGTGTACATAAAAGAGAAGATACATTCATCAAGAGTAAAGAATCATAAGGTACAACACTTAATAATAGTCATAGGGTATAGAATACAATAAGCAATCAAATCATACTAGGAAACAGTCAATAAAAATCATTAGGATGCAAGCATCAAGGTTACAGTTATACAGTTATAAGTGGGAGGAGATGGGTGAAAGGAAGGATGGGAGGATTAATAATAATAGTAATAGTAATGCAGACTTGGTAAATAGTTCGACAGTGTTCAAGGAATTATTTGTTTAGCAGAGTGATGGCATTCGAGGAAAAACTGTTCTTGTGTCTAGTTGTTCTGGTGTGCAGTGCCCTATAACATCGTTTTGAGGGAAGGAGTTGAAACAGTTTATGTCTGGGATGTGAGGGGTCGGTAAATATTTTCACAGCCCTCTTTTTGACTCGTGCAGTATACAGGGCCTCGATGGCAGGCAGGTTGGTAGTAATTGTTTTTTCTGCAGTCCTAATTACTCTCTGAAGTCTGTGTCTGTCCTATTGGGTGCAGAACCAAACCAGACAGTTATAGAAGTGCAGATGACAGACTCAATCATTCCTCTGTAGAACTGGATCAGCAGCTCCTTGGGCAATTTGAGCTTTCTGAGTGGCGCAGAAAGAACATTCTTTGTTGTGCTTTTTTGATGACACTTTTGATGTTAGATGTCCATTTTAGGTCTTGAGATATGATAGAACCTAGAAATTTGAAGGTCTCTACTGTTCATAGTGTTGTCTAGTATTGTAAGAGGTGGTAATATGGGAGGGTTTCTCCTAAAGTCTACCACCATTTCTTTGGTTTTGAGTGTGTTCGGTTCCAGATTGTTTCGGTCACACCACAAGGCAAGTTGTACAACCTCCCATCTGTATGTGGATTTGTCATCTCAAATGAGACCAATCACTGCTGTATCATCTACAAATGTCAGTATTTTAACAAATAGGTTGCTTGAAATGCAGTCACTGGAATATAGGGAGAAGAGAAGTGGAGAAAGCACAGAGCCTTGGGGGGGGGGGTGCTAATTGTACAGGTATCAGATGTACAATTAACAATTTTTATTTTATTAACAATTTTTATTAAAAAATTTAGTCCATTAATCAAACATTTTTTCTAGGTAGTTAAAGATATGCATTAAAATGCTAATTCTAGAACAGAATTAGTTGAAAATTAGAATTTTGTTGTCTTGTACTTTTCACATTGGAAAATGTTTATATTTATCACTTTTCCTTCTTACAAATAACAGTAATGTTGATGCTTATTCTACAGGTTTATGGTAAGACTATTTCCAAATTATCTTGAACTACTTGGCCATTTTTTACATCTATAAGACAACAATAAAATAACCCCTTTTATGTTATACAAAGCATATAATCTGAAATATCAACCTATTCATACATTTTTAGTAAAATGTTAGTGATTGTACTTAGACCGTTGTGGTTTAGGCACCAGCATGAATACAATCCTTCTTTTAATATTCTTTGGATAAATGATTAACTAAAGAACGTGTGTATGTGACAGCTCAATGACTATGTAAAATAATCAGTTCCCGAGTGAAATCTAATTTTCTATTATGAAACATCCTGTATTTGGGAATGATGGAGGGACCTCAGAGGAAAGCAAGAAATAAATCAGAGAACAGGTTGACATTCTATAGTCCATGTTCAAACTCCAGCCATGTGGATTAGGATTTGAAGATGTTACTGCCTTGGCTTTGCTCCAAGGTAGAAAACTGGTACCAGAAAGTAGCAATAGAGAATTTATGTTGAAGTGTGTGGCATTTGGTCTGGGAGCCTCCAAGATGCCATGATCCCTTTTCTATTTGGATAGGAAAATATATATCATTGTATGTATTTTGGGAACAGTAGTGACCATCTTCTTGTGATCCAGGGGATAGAAACTATCTATGGTGGGATAATTGACTATTTGACCTCTTAGTGCTGTTCATTGGAGTCATTGGATGGCAGACAGGCAGACAGGCAGATAAACAGATGTTTGTGATTTGCATTGTGGAGTTGTCAGCATTTAATAGTTGTATAGCTCTGGCCTCTGGGAAAGATTGAGGGCAAAAGAAGAAGGGGACCGCAGAGAATGAGGTGGCTGGATGGAGTCACTGAAGCAATCGGTGTGAACTTAAATGGACTTCAGAAGATGGTAGAGGACAGGAAGGCCTGGAAGAGCGTGGTCCATGGGGTCGCAATGGGTCGGACACAACTTTGTAACTAACAACAACAATAATAGTTGTGGCCAAAAAACTATATTAAATATTTCATGGCAGAAAATGGGTTATATTTTGTCAATGGTGTTTTAATTTAATTTAACTTAACATGAACATACGTGTGTGTACACACACTCATGTTATATTAAATTATATATAATTTAATATACATATACATATTCATATGCATATACATATACGTATACATATACGTATACGTGTACGTGTATGTGTATGTTTATGTGTATGTATATGTATATATATACAGAGAGAGAGAGAGAGACAGACAGACAGACAGACAGACAGACAGACACCAGCATATTCTTGATCGAAGTGGAGAACAAGTGCCTAGAAGAATGGACAAGCACAGACGGAAGGATTATAGCTCTCACAATTTATTCTTGTTCTCTGAATCCAGAAAAACACCTATAGTATTACAACTATGTCCCAAAATATCCCACATTTTTAAAGCAGTGGACTAATCAGACATTTTTCTGCAGCATAGCCTTTAGAAGCTTGAAGAAGGGGGAAAAAAATAAAAGTAGTATAGAGAAATATGTGGTGAATTGAGGGTAATGTTGGAACAACATGACTGCTTTGTTTACTCTGTGTTGCAGAAGTCACGGTCATCACAACATATCGTTTTCATGGGGCCCACTCTTTTATCGAAAACAGTCAGGCCACATTCCTCAATTGATTTTGTGCAACCTTGTGTAATTATACCTCTGATTGTTCCATCTGTAAAAGAAGAAAATAGATTAGCACACTTACATCATTGGTTGCACAATCTACGTTGCTGGTTGCACCCCAAATCCTGAGTACCCTATTGGGAAAATCTGTAAAAATGGAGTGTATTGGATTTGATAGATCAAAACTACAAAATATTTACCTCCTCTCTACTTTCTTCTCTACCCAAAGCACAGAAAATAAGAGGTTCATAAATACTCTACTGTATTTTAATGGGTTTGTGTGTCATGTGCAGAGGGAATGTTTTTATCTGAATAATATCAGATTTTAAGTACAAATATACGTACCTAGAAAAGATTTCACAACTTTACACTTTTGATTTGGTTTAGCAGTGCAACATGATGATGGTTTCTTAGTGACACAACCAAATCCAATCTTAAATCGTCTGCACTTGTTGCAGGTAAGAGCTTCAGCTGCTGGAAAAAGAAGAAGCAAGATAGGGATTGCATAAATATAATTAATTTCCACAGCTCCAAAGTTTATTTACTTCTCATTTCCCCAAACTTTAACTAGGTAGTTGGTACCAATAGACTTGTAGGCAAAATAGTGAAACTGGAAAAAAAATGAGAGGGAGGCTTTCATTCATTCACAAGGACAGTTACTTTTATACTGTTACCAATGGCCACATGATACTGAAACTGGGTAGTAAGCATGAGATTACCACAGTGTACTTAAAGTCACAATTGTTTTTGAAGTGCAGGTTCACCTTATGGCAGTAAAATTCTGAACTTTGTATGTGTGAGGAAGTATTTTGTTATGGTCAAAATGTTTCCACAGAAATGTTGTGGTGGTTCCAAAGGGATTAAATGCTCTGGGCACAACAACTGCCAAAAAATTAAAAATATGGAACATAAACCACTCTTCAGAAAATGTGTGCTCATTTATAA
The DNA here is from genome assembly GCF_049901735.1 of Notechis scutatus. Lineage (NCBI taxonomy): Eukaryota > Metazoa > Chordata > Lepidosauria > Squamata > Elapidae > Notechis > Notechis scutatus. Next base: position 16,646,379 of record NC_142015.1, read on the forward strand.
GCAGAGGGACACTTATGGCTCAACTAAATGGACAAAATGGAGGAAATGAGTACAGTATACTAAAAAAATATACCCGGGACTTCCGGTTTGAGCTTCTTCAGTGACAGACCGAAACCTCGTCTCTGCGAGGCTTCAATCCGTGCTCGCTGCTGGAGCGCCCCGAGCCGGCTTGTTTCAGGGCTAAGCCACCCCGTAGAGGTGGTGAAGAGGGGGGAGACTGCCAGCAGGGTTGAGAAGAGCCGCATCTCAAATGGTGTCCTACAAAAGCTATCTTCCATTTTAAAATTCAATCATCCCTTATTCTTGCAAGCTAATAATTTTCTAACAATTTTTGCAGTAGTTCAGTTAATTGAATTCCAAGAGGAATGCATAGCAGTAATTGAAAAAGAAGGAGCCGTAGGTGGTGTACCCAGAGAGCAACGACAACCAAGATCTACTAGAGCAACAAATCCTTCTTTTATGTCTAAAATGGATGAGAAAAAACTGATTACAATTAATATAAATGGACTTAATTCAGCTACTAAAAGAAGAAAAATATTTCATAAATTAGAGAAATTAAAATTTGATATAATCTACCTAGAAGAAGTACATATTAAAAAACAACATGATTATATATTGAAACAACAAAAATTAGGGAAATTATTTACAGCATTGACACAGTGTAAAAAGAGAGGAGTGGTGTTATACATTAGAGATACAATGCCTGTGGAACAAATATACAGATGATGATGGCAGGATTTTGATGGTGGAGATAATGGACAATAATCTAAAGATACTTTTATTAGCAATTTATGCTCCAAATGATAATCAAGAAATTTTTTTACAGGAAATTACATAAGAAAATAATTGAACTGGACTATGCAATATTTGTCTGATGGGAGATTTTAATGGAATAATAAATGATAAATTGGACTATAAAACACAACAAACAGCAAAGAAAGCTAGAAAGACATTGCCCAAATCCTTTCTTTGAATGGTAGATGAGATAAACTTAAAAGATGCATGGAGGGAGAGAAATGCACAAAATAAACAATATACTTTTTATTCAAATAGACATGCATCATGGTCTAGAATAGATATGATATGGATGTCAACAGAATTGCTTTCTAACACACAAGACATTGAAATAGAAACAAGTACCTGGGCAGATCACAATCCAATAAAACTTGTATGGAAAGGACAAAAAAGGAGATCTAGATGGACTTTAAATAATACAATATTAAAGGTAAAAGATTTTAAACAGAAAATTGAGAGAGAATTGATTTTTTTCTTTAAAGAAAATACAAAAGAGGATATATCATTACAGAACCTCTGGGACACAATGAAGGCTTATACAAGAGGCTTGATAATGTATTATACAAGGAAAAGAAATATAAAACAGAGAAAAACCTTTAAAATATTGGAAGATGACTACAAGAGGCTGGAAAAAGGACTACAGAAATTTCCACAAAAAAAAGGACATTAAAATTAAAATGGACATAACAAAACATAAAATGGGTCTAATGGAAAAAGAAGAAAGAAATAGCACAAAAAATTAAAAATGCTAAGCAGAACTATTTTGAAGATGCATATAAACCAGGCAGATGGCTAGCATATAAATTGAGAAAGGAAAGAGATTTGAGAAGGATAAACAATTGATAAATGAACAAGGACATGTATGCTGTGGAAATGTGGAGAAGAAAAAAATTATTCAAGATTATTATGGAAAATTGTACCACCAAGAGAATGTTCAGGAAGAAAGAATTCAACAATACCTACAGCAAGCAAATTTGCCCCAGATACCTAAAGATATTGAAATAATGTTAGAAAGTAACATAACAATGATGGAATTAACAGAAGCTTTAAAAAAGCAAAATATTGGGAAAGCATCAGGTCTGGATGGTTTGCCAGTGGAATTTTATAAGACATTCCAGGAAACATTGAATCTTCACTTATTAGAAGTTATGAATGAAGTTATGACAAAGAAGAGAATACCCAAAACATGGTCAGAAGCATATATTACACTTGTACTGAAGGAGGACATAGACCCACAGCAAGTTAAAAACTACAGACCTATATCACTATTAATTCAGATTATAATTTTTTTGCTTCAATTCTGGCAGAAAGACTGAAAAGATACTTAAACAATTTTATTCATCCTGATCAAAATGGATTTCTGCCGAAGACACAAATTAAAGACAATATGAGAATAATCTTAGATACACTGGAATACTAGGAGGCACATCCCGAAAAACAAATGGCTCTGATGTTTTTAGATGCACAAAAAGCTTTTGATAATGTGAATTGGCATTTTATGCTGTTACAATTGGATCAAATGGGCTTTGGTAAAAAATTTACTCAAGCCATAGAAACGATATATTATAAACAAACTGCAAAGGTTATGATAAATGGAGAGTTAACAGACTTTATAGATATAAGAAAAGGGACTAGACAAGGCTGTCCACTGTCGCCTCTGTTGTTTGTGTTAACACTGGAAGTGCTGAATAGGAACATCAGAGAAGAAAAAGAAATGAAAGGAATGAAAATTAAAAAAGAAGAGTATAAATTACAAGCTTTTGCAGATGACCTGGTATTCATATTAGAGGATCCATTGGAGTCAAACTGATAGAAAAGATAGAAGAGTATGGGAAAGTAGCAGGTTTGAAAATAAATAAAGATAAAACAAAGATTTTAACAAAGAACATGTTAGTAAGACGAAAGAAAGAATTGGAGGAAGTTCTAGGGATCCAGGTCACAAATAAGGTTAAGTATTTAGGGATACATATAACACCAAGATGTAGCACACTTAAGGAGGATAATTATCTTAAACACAAACAACAGATTGCGAAAGACTTGATAAAATGGGAAAATTTACAATTATCACTGATTGGGAAAATATCTACAGTTAAGATGAATATATTGCCTAGAATCTTATACTTATTCCAGACAATTCCAATCAGATTAGGGAAATAATTTTTTGAAGATTTAAACAAAACAGTGCCAAAATACATTTGGCAGGAGAAGAAAGTGAGAATAAAACTTAAATTGTTACAAGATGCAAGAATAAGAGGAGGATTTGCTTTGCCCAGCTGGGAATTATACTACCAGGCAACAAGTCTGATGTGGGTAAAGGAGTGGATAACCCTAAGGAATACTAGACTTTTGAATTTAGAAGGACATGACTTGCTGTTAGGGTGCCATGCCTTCCTCTGGTATAAGGGAACTAAAACGCAGGGGTATTTTAGAAGACATTATATTCGAGAAGCATTGTTTCTAAATTGGGAGAAGATAAAAAAGCAATATTATTTAAAAATTCCACTATGGTTATCTACTATTGAAGCTTTTTCCTATCCAATAATATATAAAAAGGAACAAACAGATATGGTGAGATATTGAATGAAAAGGGTGAACTTAAATCTATGCAAGCATTGGAAGAACAAGGTGTAAAAATGAATTGGTTTTCATATTTGCAAATACAATCTAGATTTGATAAAGATGTTAAAACAAAAGGTATTTATGATAAGTTGACTGATTTAGATAAAATTTTGACAGGCACCAATGAAAAAGTAATTAAAAAAATTTATGGACATTTGCTGGAGTTTAAATTAGAGGAAGAACAAGTAAAAGAAACAATGATTACGTGGGGGAAAAATTTTGGATATGCGATTGACGTAGATAAATGGCAAAAATTGTGGTTTCAAAATTATGAAATGACAATGTCAACTGCATATAAAGAAATTTTGTATAAGATGTTTTACAGGTGGCATTTACCCCCGATGAGAATTGCAAGGATGTTCAAGAATAAATCAGATAAATGTTGGAAATGTCATCAGATACCTGGTTCATATTACCATATGTGGTGGACATGCTCGGATGCAAAAAGATATTGGACTATAATCCACACATGGTTGGAAAAAATGATAAAACAACACATAGACTTTAAACCTGAGGTATTTTTATTGGGAATCATACTGGAAATATATCATAAAGAATTGAAATATTTGATTGTAAATGTTTTAACAGCAGCTAGAATTGTATTTGCTAAGAATTGGAAAAATGAAAAAATACCTATGCAGGAGAAAATTATTAAGAAAATCATGGACTGTGCCGAAATGAGTAAATTGACATTTGAAATTAGAGAACAAGAGGATAAACAATTTTATATGATATGGGATTTATTTTATCAATGGTTAGATAAAAAGACATGGTAAAGAAATAGTTTTATTGTAAGCCTTACAATAAAAGTTAATAGATTGATATAGAATACAACATAAAATATATAACCATTGGATGAATGTATAAGATTAAATCATGATGAAATTTAGAATATCTCGTATAAAATGATGGAAAAATAGTTTAGTCAAATGAATGTTTAATAATTGATATTATATAAGCACAAGCTATATTGATAAAGTGAGAATTTATATAACTTGTGAATTACTCAAAAAAAGGACAGCACAAAATATTGTAACCAACTGACACACTGTATGTATATAATTGAAAGAGGGTTTTATGTTTTTATGTTCCGTTTGTATGTTTGTTGTAAAAAATAAAAACTTTGATTAAAAAAAAGGAAATTCTCAGTCATCCAGGTCATTGTTGTCCCAAAGGTAACTGGAGGCAACTGGACTTTCTTTGTCTTTCCTTGAAGACATTTTACTTCTCATCCAAGAATTTTGTTCAGTTCTGAGTCAAAACTGAAGAAACTTTCTGTATGAGAAGCAAAACATCTTCAAAGAAAAACAAAGAAAGTCTAGTTGCCTCTTGAGAAAGTTCTTTTGTTACCAGCAACCGGTCTGAACATAAGTCAGAAGTTTGAAACATTTCCTAGATGTGGCCTGCATTAGAAGAAGTATTGTATCAAAGATAAATGAAGTTGTGATGCCTCTTTGCTTAGATGTGTACTTGGACTCATGAATGAAGGCAAATACATATGTCCCAGGATGAAGTTGGCGGCCCCAGTACTGTTTCGTGAAAAGAAAGATGGCTCCTTTCACTTATGTGTTGATTATAGAAACCTGAACGCCATTTCCGTGGAAAACGTGTACCCCCTCCCCCTGATGAAGGACATGCTGGCCCACCTGGCCAAGGGGAAGATTTTTACGAAGCTCGATTTGAGGGAAGCGTACTACCGGGTTCGAATTAAGGAAGGGGACGAATGGAAAACCGCTTTTAACTGCCCGATAGGTTGTTTCCAGTTCCGTGTTCTTCCATTTGGCTTACAGGGGGCCCCAGCAGTATTCATGCAGATGATTAATCAGGTTTTACATGAACATTTATACAAGGGGGTTTTGGTCTACCTTGGTGATATCCTTATATACACAGAGACTTGGGATGAACATGTGAAACTGGTGCGGTCGGTCTTAAAGAAACTCCGAGCTGCTAAGTTGTATGCTAAATTGCCCAAATGTGAGTTCCATCAGGAGAAAATTGACTATTTGGGGTATCACATCTCACATGAGGGCATAGAAATGGATCCAGGGAAGGTGCGTGCCGTGTTGGAACGGGCCCCCCCACGCACCAGAAAACAACTTCAGAGTTTCTTGGGATTCGCCAATTTTTACTGACAATTTATCCCGGCTTTTGCAAAGATAGCACTGCCTATCACGAACCTCCTAAAAACCAAAGGGGAGGTGAAACCAAAGCCTAGTAAGCCACTGGAGTGGTCCATGGAATGTCAAGCGGCCTTTGAAAAGCTGAAACAACTGTTTGTTGCTGAACCAGTGCTAAAGCACCCGGACATGGACGCTCCTTTCGTAATCCAGGCCGATGCGAGTGATGTGGTGTTGGGAGCTGTATTGCTGCAAATCAATGAGAAGGGGATTTTACAACCCTGTGCATATACCTCCCGTAAATTATCTGAAACCGAAAGAAGGTGGGCAGTGTGGGAAAAGAAGCTTTTGCAGTTCGTTGGGCCCTACTCACTTGGAGACATTTCTTGGAAGGAGCAAAACACCCGTTTGAGGTGTGGAATTTAGAGGCCTTAAAAATGAGGCCTTAAGAATTTAGAGGCCTTAAAAATGCCTCGGAAGCTGTCCCCCAAACAAGTTCGCTGGGCTCAGTACTTTAAACAGTTTAATTTTTCATTGAAGTACATTCCAAGGGGGAGGAACTTCATGGCAGATGCTCTATCTAGACTACCTCAATATAATAGTGCTCACCAGGAAGTAGTACGGCTGATTGTTCCAATAGAACAGTTGGCAGCTCCAGTAGTTACTAGAGCCCAAAAGAAGAAAAAGGAAGTGGATCTATCGAATGATTTCACTGCGTAATTAAAGGATGCTCTAAAACTCGATGATTGGTTCCTGGCTCATTCGAATAACTCTACAGTTAGAGATGGACTGGCCTGGGTGGGAGCCAAGTTGTATGTGCCAGAGAAACTGAGGAGCCAAATCTTACAACAAGCTCATGATTCTAAAGCGGCTGGTCACTTTGGATTCATGAAAACCTTACACCTAGTTAAGCGGCAATTCTGGTGGCCTACTTTGAAGAAGGACATTGAAAGTTATGTGGCTAGCTGTTCTATTTGTGCATCAGCCAAGAGGCCTCCTGGTAAGCCAGCAGGGTTGCTACAAAATGTGGCTAGACCAACGGCTCAGTGGAAGAAAATTTCTATGGACTTTATAATTACCTGAAAGCAGGGGAAACTCCAGCTTAATTGGCCAGTCGCTCGTAAAGCATTGGATGATGCACATCGGGCTCATAAGAAATTTGCAGATAAAAAGAGGACTCCACAAAACTCATATCAAGTGGACGATAAAGTTTTTCTGTCCACCAGATATCTACAAACCACTCAAAAGTCAAAGAAACTTGGTCCTAAGTATGTTGGTCCTTTCTCAATTGAACGAATTGTAAACCCTGTGACAGTCCAATTGAAATTACCTAAAAGCCTTCAATGAATTCACCTGGTTTTCCACATTAGTTTGTTAAAACCTGAACATACTTCCAATCTGAAACTGACCCAGACCGACCCTCCTGTACCATTGCTTATTGATGGCGAACAACATTTTGAAGTTAAAGAAATTTTAGACTCTCGACGACTGAGAGGTCAGCTCCAATATTTCGTTGCTTGGAAGCATTTTCCTTCATCCCAGGCTGAATGGGTCAATGAAGAAGATGTTAGAGCCCCTAGGCTTGTCAGAGCATTTCGTTCTAATTATCCTGATAAACCCTAGATGCGTGTCTCTTTTATGTTAACTGGTTATTAACTTGTGCCTTTTATCTTTCCCTCTTTTACAGGACTAACGTTTTTTTTCTAGGAGGGCCGAATATCAGCCTTCAAGATCTTCCTCCTTTCCTTTGCTTCTTTCTGGCTGCCATAAGTAATAGGGGGTGGAAGGGGGAAGTGTATGGGATGTAAGCTGCAAATGTTGCTAACTGATATTGTATAAACTGGGGAGGGTTTCTCATTCCTGCTTAGCTTTCTCTTCTCTGCGCAACTGCAACCCTTTATCTGAGTAAGCCAAGGTCAACTAATCATCACTACCTGGAGATGTCCGCATGATGTATTTCACAACTTTTAATTGGTAGAACCGTTTGAACTGTTGGGGGTGGGAACATTTCACTCCCTTGATATATGTGATGTGCGTGCCTATTTACCCAGATTCAGAATTTTCTTGTTGCTACCACTGACTTCCAGTAAAAGACATCTTTTCTCTAATTACAAGAGTCTAAGTATTTATTTCTGGATTTTGAACGGAGCACCAGCTGACATTTAGAGCAGTAGGAACTTGGTTTATGCTACAACCAAGGACAAAATGGAGTACAGTACCCCAAAATACACTCATTCTGGAAATATGGTTGAAAGCTTTCATTTTGGCTACTCACCTAAGGAAGAGTAGAGAAGAATGGCAATCAAGAACCACAAAGCCTTGCTCATGTTTTCTTTCCTCCCAGCAATTGTTGCTTTGAAATAAGGTTGAAGAATTTGGTGGAACTTTGATAGAATTGACGAAGATGATCTGACCTGACATCAAAGTCAGTACAACTCACTCTGACCTGCTTTCTCAGCAACTCACAGATGGATATATAAGATGAAGATGGTTACAAACACTCCAAAATTACAATAAAAATCTAATGACCAAGAATCAGCAACAGCCCGTTACAGTATGTTCTGTGCCTCGTTGTAGGCTACACCTGAATGCTTAGTAAGACATTATGAAACTTTTTTAATCGACTGGAAAATACATTGAAATTAGGCTCATCCAAAGATATTGTATATATATTGGTAAAATTGAACCTTTTCCAAAGCAATTGAAGACTATCTTGAGTCCAATGTATAGCAATAGCACACAGACTTATATGCTGCTTCACAGTGCTTTACAGCCCTCTCTAAATGGTTTAGAGAATCAGCCTCTTGCCCCCAACAACCTGTGTCCTCATTTTACCGACCTTGGAAGAATGGAAGGCTGAGTCAACTTTGAGTCTGGTGAGACTTGAACTGCAAATTGCAGCCAGCCAATAGCCAGCAGAATTGACCTGCAGTACAGCATCCTAACCACAGCGCCACCGAGGGAGTGATTTCTATAACCCACAAAATTGCTTTGTTGGGGAATGTGACTGATGACACATCTTGGGGGAGGGGGAAACAGGGTCAGAGGCAAAACACAAATTAACTGAGGTCAGAGTTGGTTCCACCTGGTCCTTGCGGACATGAAGCTCCTAATAAATAACTGGATTTCTTTTGAAGCTTGGCTTGAGGCTCATGATTTAATTAGGGCATCGGTCAGAACCCTGACACTTGTATTTTGCTATTATTTTTTATTTCTCTCCTAAACCATTGGTATCAAATGCCACAACTGCCTGTTCAAGAAATCACATAGGAACTGCATTCCCTGGAAGCATCCTTGCAATCTATTTTGGTACCTGTTCATAGCCATTTTGACCAGAATTCTTGTGATATTTTTTGCACATTCCACCAGTGTCAAGAAATTTGGGTCTCTCCGAGGTGGACCTAAACATTTCTTTTCCAAGAAGGACATTTATGTTTGCAGACATTCTGGGACTGATTTAATTGTTTAAAATGTGTTGTGGAGGTTTCATGTTTTCTTATTTATGCTGTGGTCCCCTTCATCAAAGATAGATCCCTAATCAGGATGGAAAAGACAAACAGGAAGAGATGGAATATTCCTTTACAGTCTTCCTGATTTGAAAGAAACTCAGATCACTTATATATGGTGGATCTTATTTATAAAGAGACCATAGAACGTATTTTTACACTTTTTCCACTCAAAAACATAAAAATGTTTAATCTTTCTCAGACCTTTCCCCCCTCAAAAAAGGCCACAAACCATATTGATATGAATGTTTAATTCTTTTACAAGAACATAAGTGACATATATATCTATCCCTTTCCAAATGCATCAATCTGTCCTTCTGCCAAACCTCTACTAGTTTATGCCATTCTTTTTCCTCCATTGCAGTGTTTCCATTTTGTCATTCAGATCTTGCCAACTTATCTTACTGGTCAAATTTAGATTGCATGGAAGAAGCAAAAGTAGAGGAAGATGCATATTGTACTTTCTAATGGCTTCTTGTACAGTTCCTGAAATTGAAAATGGAGCTTGATCATTCCTAAATCATGCACACACTGCACCTACTGTTTTTATAGCCATTCATTTTGTGTTAGGAGGAAAAAACTTCTCATTTCCAGAAATGCAAAGGTTTGAAAACAAGGTTTCATCTTATCTGTTTTTGCTTTAGGGACGAAGTGCCCATATCTAATAAGTGAATGACTTGTGGAAAAAAATATGGGAAGAAACCCCTTCTTCAGATAATCTCTTTGGATTTGAAAAGGGTCTCCATCTCCATCAAATGTGTTTGTTCAAGAAAGCCACATCTATTTCACCTTCTGTAGGAATTTAAAGCCGCAGTTCCCCCTTAGCAGTAGGCTTCCTTCCTCGGTTTCCTTTTTTTGTCTGTAGGAAAAAACCAAGGCATTCAGTTATATGTGTATAGTAATGCCACCCATGGACATTTAAAACAGGAGTCCTTAATGTATAACCGATCACTCACTCAAGCAACCATTTTAAGTTACAACAGACTCCACTAAAGCTACTTACGATCCAATTTCAAAGTTACAATAGCTGCCAACACACACACACACACACAGAGAGAGAGAGAGTCACATAATTGCATTTTGGGTACTTGAGTGCATTATACCTCAACAATGTTTTAATCAAAATCTGTTAACTTAAAGAAATTAAAAAATTAACAAATCTGGGAGACATTACTCCTGCAGAATTAAAATGTCCACAATGTTCAGGCCAGTTTTACTCACAAAGTTGTGCCCATTGCAGCAACCTTGCAGTCATATGATCATGATTTCTAATGCTTCTTGACATGTTCCCTCTAGCAAAGTCACTGAGGAAGCCTACAGGAAGTCGAAGTCCCTCTTGCTCCCACCGATTTTTTTGTTTGCCTATGGTCCTTCTTTTTACCCTGTCAGGTAAGTAAATTTTGACTTGAAGTTTATTTGCCAGTATAATTATTTTTCTATTTATGAGATATATATTTCTTAGATGATCACACGATCATCCAGCATTGAGGTAAATAAAAATGGATCAGCCTAAAATTTAATGTTCATTCTGGTCACATCAGACTGCATTCTCTCCAAGGATAATTTAGTGGATCACAGAGTTGTTTCATATAAACTATATATATATATAATTCTCTTCTCACCCTTATGGGTGATATGATCTTCCTTAATCTCGGGACCTCTAACCATACACGGGTAGTCCTCAACTTACAGCCACCATTGAGTCAAAATTTCTGTTGCAAAATGAGAAAGTTGTTAACTGAATTTTGCCCCATTTTACAACCTTGTTGCCTCAGTTGTTAACTGAATCACGGCAGTTGTTAAGTCAGTAACACAGTTAAGTGGCTTCCCAATTGACTTTACTTGTCAGAAGGTCACAAAAGAGAATGACCAGATCCTGGAGCACTGCAAACATAAATATTAGACAACTGCCAAGCATCCAAATTTTGATCACATGACTATGGGGATGCTGCAACAGTCATATAAGTGTGAAAAATGATTATAAGTCACTTTTTCAGTGCCACTGTAAGTTCAGCTGTTGTAAGTCAAGGACTACCCGTCTAGTCAATGGCTAAATAATAGCTAAAATGATGATTTTAATATAAATCATCATTTTAGCCATTGTATGTATGTGTACAGAGAGAGGGAGAGGGAGAGGGAGGGGGAAAGAGAGAGAGACAAAGATAGACAGAGGGACAGAAACAGAGACAGAGACACAGAGAGAGACACAGAGAGAGAGACAGAGAGACACAGAGACAGAGAGAGACAGAGAGAGAGAAAGAGAGACAGAGACACAGAGAGAGAGACACAGAGAGAGACAGAGAGACAGAGACAGAGAGAAAGAGAGAGAGAGAGAGACATAGAGACACACACACACACAGAGAGAGAGAGAGAGACAGAGAGAGAGACAGAGAGAGAAAGAAAGAGAGACAGAGACAGAGAGAGAGAGAGAGAGACAGAGAGAGAAAGAAAAAGACAGACAGACAGACAGAGACAGAGAGACAGATACAGAGAGACACAGAGAGAAAGAGACAGAGAGAGAGAGAGACAGAGATCATCACCATCATTTTAGCCATTGTTTAGCCACTGCAGAATGAAGGCCTCTTATATATAGAAAACAGGCGAATCAACTTATTAGCTGCTTATTTGTGCATTAAAATCTAATTGTTTCTTTCTAGCTTTACCAGAGTTGGTTCCGGAACAGGGGGCTCTTGTCCCTTCTTGGTTGAAGGCACACGCTTGCTGGATGAATGTTTCACAGGTTTTACAGGTGAGTCTTCCGTGGAAGAGCTTTCTGAATCATAACTTTGCTGTGATGAAGAAGAAGAAGATTCTCTCTCTTGATCACCATCTCCATTCCACTGCAAGCCAACTGTAAGGAGATGTTGCTAGTTTTATGAAAACTGCCTTGACTGCAGCCACAGGCAATTTTCTTTAAAGGACATATAAAATGGAACATTAGCTATACTCTAAATGTCTATGGAGATCTCAGTCATCCAGGTCGTGGTTGTCCCAAAGGTGCTTTTTCGAATGTTTCCAAACAACCACTTCTTAAATGCATGGCCGAACACAGGAGAAACACATCAAGTTTCATAAATGCATGGCCCAAACACATCAAGACTACATTCACCAGTCCATCTGCACTTAAAAGACATAGACCACTCTTTTGAAGACAACAAAGTCCATATTTTGGACAGAGAAGGATCACTGGTTTGAAAGAGAGGTTAAAGAGGCCATCTATGTCAAAACTGAACAGCTCTCTCTCAACAGAGTGGGAGTGATAGACATCATCTACCTCTAATCTACAACACAGTCCTTTCAACAGTTCCAAGAAAGCTGCACACTAATTTGCACCACTCAGGTGACCCTGAGGACACAGATAAACCTCCAGGTGACTTTAATGACTTGCTAAAAGAATGCAAATGACCAGCTGTCTGCAAGGAGTATAAATCCTTCCATTCCCCACCATCCAGTCAGAGCTGAAGAAGAAGCTTCTTGGATGAGAAGTGAAACATCATCAAAGTAAAACCAGAAAGTCCAGTTGCCTCTTGAAAAAAAAAAACACCTTTGGGATTAGCTTTAAGTCATACTCTAGCTATACTAGAGGGACACGGTGGCTCAGTGGCTAAGACGCTGAGCTTGTCAATCAGAAAGGTCAGCAGTTTGGCAGTTCGAATCCCTAGCACTGCATAATGGAGTAAGCTCCCATTACTTGTCCCAGCTTCTGCCAACCTAGCACTTTGAAAGCATGTAAAAATGCAAGTAGAAAAATAGGGACCACTTTGGTGGGAAGGTCAGAGTGTTCCATTTAGTCATGCCAGCCACATGACCATGGAGACGTCTTCGGACAGCGCTGGCTCTTCAGCTTTGTAACAAAGATGAGCACCTAGAGCCGGAAACGACTAGCATGTATGTGCGAGGGGAACCTTTACCTTTACCTATACCTATACTCAGTCTGCATTATTTTTTATTATCACATCTTCAATTCTACATACAAAAATCAGTTCTGAGAACTTGCTGTTCCCAATAAACCAGCTCCTTGCCTAACCTATGGTCACAAGCCACAGTCATCCCCATCTTCAAAAAGGGAGACCCAAGCCTAGTTGAAAACTACAGGCCAATCTCCTTATGCTGCGTCACCTGTAAAGTCATGGAATCAATTATTAACCAATCCATCATCCTTCACTTAGAGACAAATAACCTACTCTCCAATAAACAATTTGGTTTCAGGAAAAAACTATCCTGTAATCTGCAACTCTTATACTGCAAAAACATATGGACGACACAACTCGACCAGGGCAAAACAATAGACGCAATCTACATAGACTTCTGTAAAGCCTTTGATTCAGTGGTACACGACAAACTACTCCTAAAAAATAAAATCCTATGGTATCTCTGGACAACTGAATAACTGGATAGAAGCATTCCTGTCAAACAGACAACAAATGGTCAAAATCGGGAGCGTCCTATCAAATCCAGTACCTGTCAATAGTGGTGTTCCCCAAGGCAGTGTTCTAGGACCAACTCTCTTCATACTCTACATAAACGACCTCTGTGATCATATTAAGAGCAATTGCGTTCTCTTCGCTGATGATGTAAAGCTGTTCAATACCACAGACAATACTGCTACCCTACAAAAAGATCTTGACTATGTATCCGAATGGTCAAACAAATGGCAACTTCAAATCTCAACAAATAAATGCTCTGTCTTACATATTGGCAAAAAAATCAGAAAATAAAATACAAGCTGAATAGTCAAGATCTTGTTGATGACCCAAGCTCTGTAAAGGACCTTGGAATACTCACCTCTAATGATCTAAGTGCTAGAGCACACTGCAACTACATAGCCAAAAAGGCATTAAGAGTTGTTAACCTAATCCTACGTAGCTTTTTCTCTGGTAATATCACACTACTAACCAGAGCATACAAAACATTTGCTAGACCAATACTCGAATACAGTTCATCAGTCTGGAACCCACACTACGTATCTGATATTAGCACAATTGAGAAAGTCCAGAAATATTTCACAAGAAGAGTTCTCCACTCCTCTACTCGCTGTAGAATACCTTATGCCACCAGACTTGAAATTCTAGAACTAGAAAACCTTGAATTACGCCGTCTTCGGTCTGACTTAAGCATGGTATACAAAATCATACATTGCAATGTCCTACCTGTCAATGAATACTTCAGCTTCAACCATAACAACACAAGAGCACACAATAGATACAAACTCAAAGTTAACCGCACCAAACTTGATTGCAGGAAATACGACTTCAGCAATAGAGTGGTCAATGTCTGGAATACTCTACGCGACTCTGTAGTTTCTTCCCCAAACCCCAAAAACTTTAACCTTAGACTGTCTACTATTGACCTCACTCCTTTCCTAAGAGGTCTGTAGGGGGCGTGCATAAGCGCACCAACGTCCCTACCGTCCCTGTCCTATTGTTTCTCTTATTCTTTTATTTTTCTTATATGTACCCATTTCATGTATTCACAACTATGTATACATTTATACTTATTATCTTGTAAACAATTGGCAAATCAAATAAATAAATAAAATAAATAAACCATATAAAGCTGGGAAGTTGGATGTCCAGACCTTCAGATTTTTTTCTACCACACATATGAACCCCTCAATTATTGCCAGATCACAATCCACAATAAATCCCTTTTTGCAGAGCAATATGATTATTTAAATCAGCTTGATTCTGTTTTTGGAGAAGAGATACCTTATCCAGCCACATCGTTTCTATTTATAGCTTTACAGCATTTATGGAAAACTGCTGAAAAATAATCTATTAAATATAGTTGATGTTTCAATATAAGGCTCAAGATTCAACTAAATCTGGTTTAGATATTTTTCTTGCAGATTTTTCCTAGAAAAGGTAGTGGGAGGAAGGGCTGAAGCAAATATAAGTTCATGCATTTAATATTTGCAATTAAATCTTTCCTAGGCCTGGATTACATATGTATATCTTCAGCCCAAACCAATCCATTACTGAATGAAGGTATCTAGATTATTATTGACTGCAATATTCCTTGCTGATACAATGTGGGTTGGTGGCTATATATTTTCCCAGTCACTCTTCCAGATTCTGTATGTAAAGAAGGATTCAAATGTGCTACTCATCTAGCACCTTAACCACTATACTACATTGGCTTTCATACATAAACACGCAAGTTTGCAGATTACAACCAGCCATGGTTTGTTATTAAAACTATGATCACTTTTGATTCATAAAACATATTAGCATATAGCTCACAGTTCACTGATAGTTTCTAATTTATAGTTGCTGGGTTCTCACAGTGCATTAATCCCAAATCAATCCAAACATATATCTATGCAATGTATGAACCTAATCTTAAACCAATCTTCAGGCGATCACAACAAGGCAGCTATGGATAGCATATTAGACAAATATGTTTTCAAAATTAAAGTCACTTTATTGCAGTCATTAACCAGCAGAAAATACGTTTTCAGAAATTAAATATATAATCTGAAGACCCACTTAATAGAACCCAAGATCAACTTCAGATTGTCTCAAGAACTTTGGATTTTTTTTTTTAGTTTAGTTTAGTTTACTTTATTGTCATTGCACCTTGTACAAGAAAATTGAATGCCATCTTCAGTGTGCATTGTAACTATAGAAATAAAACACAAACACATATCCTTCGCATTCTACACAATTGAATTGAAAACTCCTCATGCAAAACTGATATTGCATTAATATTGCACTATATAGTAGAATTCAATATAGCTACTGCTCTAGGGTAGAAGCTGTTTTTCAGCCTATTTGTCCTTGTTTTTATTATCCTGTACCGTCTGCCAGATGGTAATAGTTCAAGAAAAAAGTGCCCAGGATGAGATGGATCTTTAAGAATGGTTTGAACTTTCTTAAGGCAGTGGGAGCTATAAAACTCTTCCAAAGAGGGGAGAGGGCAACCAATGATACTCCGGGCAATGATGTTCACCCTCTGGAGTGCTGTTCTATCTGCTCCTGTGCAATTAGCAAACCATACACAGGTAGTATGGCAGTAAGTTAAAATACTCACTATGGTAGAAGGACACCAGCAGTTTTTCAGTTGTTGTTTTCTGAGAAGTCTCAGGTAGCATAATCTCTGCTGGGCCCTTTTGACCAGGGCTGCAATGTGGGCACCCCAGGTCAGGTCCTCTTTTAGGGTAACACCCAGAAACTGAAAACTGGCCATTTGCTCCACTTGGTCTCCGTTGATAAGCAAGGGCTGGATGTCTGATCTATTCCACTATAAACTCCCTGGTCTTATTGGTGTTAAGGACCAAGTTATTGTCTCCACACCATGAATGCAGCTGATCCACCTCATCTTGATAGGCAGACTCATCATTTTACCTGTTACATGTTGTCCAGCAAGATACACAGGTCCAGATCCTGATTTTAGCCTAAATGTGATGGGAGGAGTCAAATCAAGCCCTGCTAGAGTAGCCTAGAGAACATAAAAATTCATAGTCTGAGAAGCAATTCAACATTTCAATTAAGCAAAAATACAAAAACCTTTGATACAAACTTGACAGCCAAAAGGCCAATGCAATCCTAAGTTGCATTAACACGGAGATATAATCAAAATCAAGTGAGGTACTAATACCACTCTATAAAGCCTTAGTAAGACCACACCTAGAATACTCATCCAGTTTTGGTCACCCCACTATAAAAAAGATGTTGAGACTCTAGAAAAAAATGCAGAGAAGAGCAACCAGGATGATTAGGGGACTGGAGACTAAAAGATACAATGAACAGTTGCAGGAACTGGGCTTGGCTAGTCTAGTAAAGAGAAGGACCAGGGGAGACAGGATAGCAGTCTTCCAATATTGGAGGGGCTGCCACAGAGAGGAGGAAGGGGTCAAGCTGTTTTCCAAAGCACCCGAAGGCCAGACAAGGAATAATGGATGGAAACTGAACAAGGAGAGATTCAACCTAGAAATAAGGAGAAATTTTCTGACACTGAAAACAATCAACCAATGGAACAGAAGTTGCCTTCAGAAGTTGTGGGAGCTTCATCACTGGAAGCTTTCAAAAAGAGACTGGACTGCCATGTGTCAAAAATGGTGTAGGGTCTGCTTGGGAGGGGGGGTGAACTAGATGGCCTACAAAGTCCCTTCCAACTCTGTTACTCGGTATCTGACTAAACAGTGGCTAGCAAAGTCTACTGTTGCATATATTGGATGAGGTCAAGGGGCACTATAGCTGAACTACACGAGATAAATGTTTTAAAGTATGGTCGCTAGAAAACTTTAGAGGAAAAGCTAGTTTTAGAAGGTGTTTGGAATGATCTACCAAATGAGAAGTTCTAAAAAATAACTATTATGATATCACTCACCATTGGAAGTATAGAAAGTTTCAAGGTTGCAATACGCACTGGAGTAGAAATATTGCTACTCTTTGGCGGCACGATCTCTACAACATGGAATTCATCCTTGGCATTTTCCCCAAGGCAGATCTACTTGAAAGAAAGGCAGGGTCACCAAGGCTAACAATATCTTAAGGACCCTCATTATTTCTGAATATAGAGTTCTGGAGACAGTTTATCACCACCTGACAACCTCTGACCAAGAAATACATTCATTTTAGCCCTCATAAATCCTAGATGTACATCTCCTGAGGGTGAAGTTTTGATTTAATATGTTTCATAAACTTGTTTCATTCTATTGAATAGCCCAATGTTTAAGGTTTATATAAATTCAAATAGCAACAGTATTTAGACTTATATACTGTTTTATAAGTGCTTTACAGACCTAAGAGGTTTACAGAGTCAGCCTATTGCCCCCAACAATCTGGGTCCTCATTTTACCCACCTCGGAAGGATGTAAGTCTGAGTTAGCCTTAATCCCGTTAGGATCGAACTCCTGGCCATGGGCAGTAGCCTGCAATACTGCATTCTAACCTCTGTGCCACCAGGGCTTTATAAATAACTTCATTGCAGTAATTCACCAGCAGAAAAAGATTTATTACCAAATCATTCCACTGTATTACTACTGCATAATTAAAAGCAAGACTTTTAATATAGTTCCACACTTCTGAATGTTGTAAACAAAGCAGAAATATTCCTAACCATTTGAATGGGGGAAACTGTTTATGGTTATGATTATGAAAAAAAATATGTTTATTTACTGCTTACAGTACTTCTATGACACTATCCATTTTTCTCAATGTGTGTCTACATGAATCCCACATATATTCCATAAAGATCCTGGATCTAAAGAAAATTGCACACTAAGCCTTATGCAAGAGTTAGAAACCTGACTGTTTCATATCTGTCATGTTTCTCTGGATATTCACAAACATAGAAACCCCTCACCCAGAGTCTTTTAAAGGAGCAAACTATAATTCAGTATTCAAAATGTCCCAAATTGGAAACTTTTAAAAAAATGGAATGCCATGAAACTAAGCTGTTAAAATATAAGACCCAACATTATTTCAACGCTTTGCATTCAACCGTGCTTTAATATCAACAGAGGAAAAGAAAATGACTGACGTGGGAGGCCGTGAGAAGAAAATAGATGTGAAGCAGGGGGACTGGCGAAGAACATTTTGACCTCCAACCCCTTAGATTTCTCCTCCCTAAAAAAAGAAGTCCAGCTATTCACTTACTGTTCTTAGAGCCAACTGCTGCTCGCAAGACCACTCTTCTGGAGTATCGAATGTATAGACTGGATTCTCCCTGTTGAGCCGACATCCTGAATAGTGAAAGAGGAAGTTAGAAAATTGATTGGCCAACTCGCTTTCTCTTATGGATGGCTTAGATTAGATCAAATCCAGAGAAAACATTTCTTACCCCAGATTACACAAACAGGTTTTTCGGAACAAAAACTCTCATTAGTTGCAGAGCTGGCTTCCAAGGCCATTGCTTTGAGAAAGATCCTCTTTAAAGACAAAGACAAGAGACCGTGTAAATTCTAGACAGTTAGCAGATGGAGCATTCAAAATGTATTGCAAAAGCATCCCAGCTGTGTGAAATAGCACCCCAGCTTGCTTCTTTGGGAATTTAATTGCAGTTTGAATTGAGCAAAAGCATTGTATATCTATTTTCAGTGGCTAAATGTCTTAGGTTCATGTCTATGGAGATTCTCAGGCACCCAGGTCATAGTTATCCCAACTATGCTTTTTCAAGAGGCAACTGAAGAAATTTCTTGGATGACAAGTGAAACATCTTCAAAGAAAAACAAAGAAAAGTCCAGTTGCCTCTTGAAAAAGCACCTTTGGGTCTTAGGTTCATCTTACTCAACTGCAAATAATCAAAATACATAAGAATGCAACTACAATTGAGTTCAGGAATAAGATAAAGCCATTTCATCTACAAAGAGGTATAAAACATTTCTTGAAAAAGAATGTGCTCTTACTTCTTAATACATTTTAAAAGAGATTATCTCAAGTGAATATTTTGAAAATAACTACTACCAAAGGTCAAATAGCCACATAATGAAGCTCTGGATAAAAGTCTTAGATCCATAACCCAACCTACTGCAATGGTATCCAGATTATCCTGTTACTAAATGGATCTGCTATCAAGTTAACATTTTATCCTGGTTAACTTCCCCAAAGTTTCTCTCACAATTTTTTCCTTTCTACTTTAATTTTTAAATGGAAACCCCAAGTCCAGTTAGTTGTTCTTTCAGATACTGTTTTCAGCTGAATAAACAAGAAAAAACAACAACACACAAACTAGATGGCAAATTTGTTGAAACCAAGCACAAACAAAAGAATGTATAATTTTTTCCCATTTTTTAAAGTTCAGCTCAGCATATAAGATTTTCATGCAAGTAGCTTACCAAAGTTTCAGAAAGAACCACTAAACCTGCTTTGAGCAGATATCCTTTATAAAAGGAAAGCAGGTGTTTAACCTTTCCTTGGACCAATCAAGTAAGCCTTGCACCTAGAATAAAATTTCAGTCTTAAAGAAAACCAACCCACTCCTGCTAAAATTTCTCCCAAATTAAGGAAGGCTATAAACCAACTTTCTTCAAGCCGGGATTCTCCAATTTTACTATTCTCTTAATCTGTAGGTTCCAATAACTTTGGTAGATTGGGTGTTGGAAGTTGTAACCCAACATACTGTATCTGAAGAGCATTCTGTAAAGGTGGGGGGGACTAATTTAGCCATGATTTATTGAATTAAGTACAATTGGCAACAAAAG
The DNA here is from genome assembly GCF_049901735.1 of Notechis scutatus. Taxonomy (NCBI): domain Eukaryota; kingdom Metazoa; phylum Chordata; class Lepidosauria; order Squamata; family Elapidae; genus Notechis; species Notechis scutatus. The sequence continues at coordinate 16,666,562 of NC_142015.1, forward strand.
AACCAAAGAGTCTACCCTAAGCCTGTGGTTCAAAAATGTGCTTCACAAGGTATGTATAGCCTTTGGGGAACCAACATTTAGAATGTAACTTCACTATGCAAAGAAAGCTCAGTGTGGCCTTCAAGCTGGCAGAAGTGGAACATCTACATTCTAGGATGCTGGTTTGTTGTGCAAATCTAGCTTATTATTTTAAGAGGATATTCCAGGCAGATAAAAGCTGTATTTATTATTGTATGACATAATATTGTATTGATGGTTACAGAACTGCAGAGAAAGATACAAAATAAACCATTTTATTTTATTGCATTGTATTTATTTTATTGTTTTTATTTTATATTTTATTGTTTTTATTTTATTTTAGTATTTTATTTTATTTTTACAATTATTTGGATTCCCATCTTATCTTAAACCATAACATTTCTTTGGCTCTGAATCAGCTTATGGGAGCCCAGCCATTCTGCTTGTAAATTATATTTTATGGCTCAGTGTGAGCGCAGCCAGCTAATCAACAAGCTACGATTAAAAGTATTGTGCTTTTAAAATGATGTACCAGCACAGCTGTTTGACTTTTCCTACAACTGTATGAGAAGCAACTGTGGGACGATCAGAGAAGCACAATTTGAGGCCTTACTTTGTATTTGGATTCCCTATGATTTAATATGCGATGTGTCTTTCAATTATGACTTGAAATTGTGTACAAACATAGACCCTTAACCTTTTGAACAAACCCTAGCTTTTAAAATCTTCAGATGTTCTTCATGCAGCATGTATAATTGATTGTTTTGGGGGAGGAATAGATTAAAAATGCAATCATGCCAGTGCCTATCAGACTTTTCTTCCAAGAAAGTCAAATTCAGGTGAAATATTTCTAAACAAGTGAAACAATGTCAAGTTGTGGTTTGCCTATTGAATTACACTAAAATGCAAGTAAGCTAGGTCCTTCAGGACTGCTTATTTACAGGTAGTCCTTGACAATCTCTGCAGTTGTCAAATGAGTAACACAATTGTTCAGTGAATCTGAATTCCCTGTTGACTTTGTCAGAAGGTCACAAATGGGGATTATCTGACCCTGGGACACTGCAACCGTCATAACTATGAACCACTTGACAAGCATCCAAATGTAACGTAACCATGGGGATTGCTGTGATGGTCATAAGTGTGAAAAATGGTCATAAGTCACTTTTTTCAGTGCCGTTGTAACTTCAGTCACAAAATGAATTGTTGTAAGTTGAGGACTACCTGTATTTTATTTACATCCTTCTTTCTGCTCAGACAATTGCTTCTTCTCTTGTACCAGGAAGTCCATAGTCGTGTGTTATATAGAGTTAAACAAGACTACCCTCCGTGGGCTGCAATGATCAGAGAAACTGCAAGAAATTCAGAAGATTTTAACTCATTTCTGGAATCTAGTAGAGTTATTTTAATGGACAGTTTGGGGGTAATTTTGAAAAAGTTGCATGCCTTTGCACTTTCTTCAGCTGTATGTTTTCCAATAGAAAAGGCACATTCTAAGGAATAAATTCCATTCAATATTGTGGAATTTAATTCTGAAGATAAAGATACTTATAGCCTCTAGCTTACTAATTCATGGATTGACATCATGCTAAGGTGATTGGATTGGTTTTGACTTAATAATATTGTGAACTCACCACTAGGTATATTATAAATCATGGTTTGTGCTTTGCATTATATATGGACTCACTCAACCAGTTGTGCTTTAATGAAACACAGTTAAACATGAGTTAATATGACGTGTGAACCAACTCTGTTGTGAAAATAATGTAAGAAAGCAGGCTATATAAACTACTGTGAGTGAGATCATTTATTTTATGCTGCTGAGAATCAGTTTTTTACTGCCCATGAATTCTTGGTTTATGAAACATCACACAAAGAGATTAAGTATACAGAGTTTTGTTAGTTCAAAACAAAGTTTAGTTGATTTTAATCAAAATGATATATTGCTAGATAAATCAGCAATCAAATTATTAATTCCATACATTTGGGTCATTGTGGCAACTTCCTATTGTCCAGAGCTATTGCACATACACTCAGACACACGGAGACTTCCTGTTCTTTGTGGTTGGTAGCAGAACCATAAAAAATAGAAAAAATGATACCAGTTGTCCATGAAATATATTTTCCATTGGAGAAAGGAGGGCTATCCATGAGCTGGCAAATAATTGGAAAATGTAGACATATACACACAAAAATACATTGGGAAGAATTATTGATGGGAGTAGAGATGGGGATATAATGGCTGGCAAATTAAGACAGATCAAGACAGTGTTGGTTGTTGAAGTTACAATATATGTGTAGTAGAGCGGCGGTAATGATCTGAGGCAGACACGGAGTGAACGTCAAGTGATACTTTATTACAGGAATAAAGGGTTGCCGCGGCTGCCGTGCTAACAGGGCAGTCAGCTGGTGGCAACAGCTGGTGCCGTTTGACAGCTCCTTTTATAGCCGGCTGTCAAACGGCATTGACCAATGGGAGCAGTCCGCGCTCCCGCTAGAAGCGCGGACCGGAGTGAAGACTGCAGGTTAGTCTGTTGAACGCAACACTCCTTTCCCCTAGCATGGAGCATGCATAGTCTTTTAAGTAGGTCGGGCGCCTGCGCAGGCGGCCGGATTGCCTCAGTTCTAGTGGAGCTGCCGCAGGAGAGAAGTCCTCCACTTGCTGGGTTGCTTCGGAACTTGAAGGAACTGGAGCCTCGTCGTCGGGTGACCCTGGGCGAGGAACAGGTGGCAGTCCAGGTAGGCTCACTCGCTTGAAGTGTCCCAGGGAAGCCTCTGCATGCGTCGGTGGGTCCGTTTCGCTTGGCATGTAATGAGGGTCGTCTGTAGCTACGCTCCAGCGCCTTCTCAGCTGGTCGATGTGCCGGTGCCAGGTACGACCGTCTTGCAGCAAGACCCTGTAGGATGTAGGACCAGTTACTGCCACGATTTGCCCTGGCACCCATAAGGACTGACCTGCGTAATTACGTGCATAGACCTGGTCATGTTGAGCCAACTCCCTGGTCTGGCTATCATATCCCAGGGGGTTGACTGGGGCATAATGAGGATGGAGCCTATCTAGGGTGGTTCTCAGACGTCTGCCCATAAGGAGCTCAGCTGGGGATTTGTTAGTAGTGGCACAGGGGGTTGTGTGTTGGGTTAACAGGTACCTAGAAAGCTTAGAGTGCCAGTCTATCGGGCCAAATCTTTCCAGGGCCTCCTTAACAGACCTGACTGCCCTTTTAGCCATGCCATTACTAGCAGGATGAAAGGGAGCTGTGAGGGCATGCCTGATCCCTAGGTTGGCTAAGTAAACCTCGAACTCACAGGAAGTAAACTGGGGGCCATTATCAGACACAATGGTGTCAGGGAGGCCATGGGTAACGAATACCCTAGTTAGGGCCTTTGTAACAGCTTGTGTAGTTGTTGTGGTCAGTAAGGCCAGGTCTATCCATTTTGAGAAGGAATCTACCATTACCAGGAATGTTTGCCCATGCACAGGGGACAGCTAGATCAATGTGCAACCGGGACCAAGGGGCCCCAAAATCTTCCCACCTGCCTGGAGTAGATGTGGGTGGAGCAGGTCTGGTAGCCTGGCATGGCTGACAAGCGTTCACCCAGCTAGTGATCTGGGCATCCATGCCTGGCCACCACACGTAACTGCGAGCCAGAGCCTTCATCCTGACAATGCCAGGATGGCCTTCGTGCAGGACCTTCAAAACTGAGCCCTGCAGTTTGGAAGGGATAACTACCCTCGTTCCCCATAGTAAACAGCCTTGCAAAGAAGATAGTTCTTGCTGGCAAATCTTGAAGGGCAGGAATTTGGGGGCATATGGAATTGCTGGCCACCCCCTTCCCACCCAATCCAGAACTTGGGCGATTACCTTGTCCCTTGAGGAGTGGGCAGCGGTGTCAAGGGCAGTGATGGGAAGATTGAGATCGTTGATCTCGAAAATAGCATTAATTGGTGCAGGATCTTCAGCAGGAACAGGCAGAAGGCAGCGGCTGAGAGCGTCAGCGTGGCAAAGGTTTTTTCCAGGATGATGAACCAGTGTGTAGGAATAGGCAGCCAGAAATAAAGTCCACCTGGTCATTCTTGGAGACAAAATCTGAGGGGTTTGTTTTTACCAGACAAAAGGCCTAACAGAGGCTTGTGATCCGTGATCAATTCAAAATGGTATTCCACTCATGGAATTTTTTGACAGAAGCAACTGCAGCCAAAGCCTCCTTGTCAATCTGGCTGTAATTGCGCTCAGCTGAGGAAAAAGTTCTAGAGAAAAAGGCAATTGGTGCCTCAGAACCATTTGGCAGTTTATGACTCAAAACAGCCCCTATGCCAAAAGGAGAAGCGTCTGCAGCTAGAACTAAAGGCAGCTGTTGATTGAATTGTATTAGTACCGCGTTGGATGTAAGTAATGATTTGACAGCGTGGAAGGCATGGGCTTCCCTAGGTCCCCAATGCCAGGGGGATTGTTTGTCCAAAAGTCTGTGTAGAGGCTCTGCAATGGAAGCTTTGTGAGGCAGGAATGCCGCATAGAAGTTAAGAAGCCCTAAGAAGGCCTGGAGCTCAGTCTTATTAGAAGGTGTGGGTGCCTCGTGGATAGCCCTGACTTTGGACTCAATTGGGTGTATACCAGAGGCATCAATTCTATAACCCAAAAATTCTACTTGTTTAGTGGCAATAGTGCACTTGTCTTTTTTTAACTTGAGGCCATGCTGTCTGAAATGATCAAGGACTGCTCTGACTCTTTGTAGTAATTGGGGTTTGTCTATGGCTGAAATTAAAATATCATCGAAGTAGGGGACTACGCCTGGGAGTCCTTGGAGTAGCCTTTCCATTGAGGATTGGAAAATCCCAGGGGCTACGCTGGAGGCGCCTGCATTTGAAAGCGCCCCTGTGCATTACTATAGCCTGCAGTTCTGCAGCTGTGTCATCTACAGGGAACTTTTGATAGGCCTGTGACATGTCTAGTTTAGCAAAAATGGTTCCAGGCTCAAAAGAATGCAGAAGGTGCTGGATAACAGGGACTGGATAGGCGCTGATTTGCAAATATCTGTTCAGTGACGTCTTGTAATCAGCGCAGATTCTCACGCTACCGTCTTTCTTTAAGGGTGTAACTATTGGGGTCTCCCATTTTGCAAAGTCCACAGGCTCCAATACCCCTTGTTTGATTAATTTGTCCAGTTCCATATCCAACTTGGGGCGGATTGCAAAGGGTACCCTATGAGGCTTCAAACGGATTGGTACTGCCTGAGGATCTAAATTGAATGATATTGGGGTTCCTGAGTAACACCCCAGCCCCTCGCTGAACACATCAACATAGTCCTTGAATAAGGTATCCACTTCAGTATTTGAAATAGAGTGGATGCCTGTTACATGGAGGCCAAGAGCAGGGAACCAGTCTAATCCTAATAGGCCACTACAACTAAAGGCAAGTAACCTTTAAAATTTTTGAATTGAATAAAAAACTTGCCTTTTCCGAGGACTGGGATGGTTCTGCCTTGGTAGTCACGCAGAGTCAGGTGGCAGTCGAGGAGCTTCTTCTTTGTCAGTCTTGGAAGTAGCTTTTTTAGGGTCTCCCAGGAAATGATGGATAGTGCAGAGCCTGTGTCAACTTCCATGTTGCAGGGTTTTACCTTCTAAGGAAACAAAAATACTGATTTTGTTAGAGCCTTTGTTTGTCTGGTTGGAGTAGTAACAGGTATAACAGTCTTCAACTTGCCTTTGAAAGATGGGGGTTGTCTGAGGCCACTGGGGAAAAGTTTTTCCTGCTTGGCAGACCCTGGCTAAATGACCCTTCCTTTGACAATTCAAACAGATGGCATTCCTGAACTTGCAGGATGCCCTGAGGTGGTTTCCTCCACAGCTTAGGCAGGTGGGCTGCTGCCGGGGGTGGGGTAGGAAGGGTTTTGGCCTAATTTCCTCTTGAAGGGGTTTCTGCTATCTGAGGCGATTTACATCGTTAGCTTCCTCAGAGCCTTCTTCTAGAGAAACCTCGTCATAATGGATGGTTGAGCTACTCTATCTAATGGGGTTTCCCAGTCAGCTGGCGGCAACAGCTGATCCCGTTTGACAGCTCCTTTTATAGCCGGCTGTCAAACGGCATCGACCAATGGGAGCGGTCCGCGCTCCCGCCAGAAGCACGGACCAGAGTGAAGACTGTGGGTCAGTCTATTGAACGCAACAGTTACAGTGAAACAAGGAAGACTTGTTAATGTCTCTTTGTTTTGCTTTTTAAGGATTGGGGGTTGCTGAAGACCTACCAACAATACTACAATGATTTTCCCTCTACATAATGGTGTGAAATTAAGGTTCCTCAATTGGTATCAAAAGACAAAACCATAGAAAGGGAAAAAGTTGTCATTCAACACAGAATTCTTTTAAAGTTATTTATTTCTTTTACCTCACAGGTAGGATTCCTATCTTCGTTTTCCTGGGATTACATGAAATCAGTTGCTTCAAAAAGTTGACAGGTTGTGCATGTCCATTTTAAAATTCATGGATTAAATTTGTAATGCACACCTATGAGATTCCAGTCTGTATACTCCATTAGTCAGGTTGCAATAGGCATCATTTTCTTCAGGATTCCTTTTCTAGATATTATGGGTTCTCTTTTTCTTGAGGTTCCCTCTGCAGAGTGGAGAAGGATGGCAACAGAGAACCACAAAGACTTGCTCGTGTTTTCTTTCCTTCCAGAGCTTGTTGTATTGAAATAAGATTGAAGAATTTGGTGGTACTTTGACTGGTATTGATGAAAATGATCCTGACCTGTTGTCAAAGTCAGAGCTACAATTCACACAGACATACTTTCTTAGCAATTCACAGATGGTTGTAAGGTGTTATAAATACTCCAAAATGACAACAAACAACTTGTGACCTAGAGTCAGCATTAGCCCAGTGCAGTATGTTCTGTGCTTCCTTTTGGTTACCCCTGAATGCTTGAGTAAGACATTATGAAAACTTTCTTAATCAACTGGAAAAACATGAAAATTAGATTCACCCAAGGAAGAGCAAAGAAGGATGGCAATCAAGAACCACAAAGCCTTGCTCATGTTTTCTTTCCTCCCAACCTTTGTTGTTTTGAAATAAGGTCAAAGTTTGATAGAGTTGATGAAGATGATCCTCAACTGTTACCAAGGTCAGTAATACAACTCACACAGACATACTTCCTGATCAAGTCACAGAAGGATGTGAGTTCTCTGGATAATGAAGGTGGTGTTACAAATGCTCCAAAATTACAATAAAAATCTTATGACTAAGAATCAGCAATAGCCCAGTGCAGTATGTCCTGTGCCTTGTTCTAGGCTACACCTGAATGCTTGAGTAAGGCATCATGAAAACTTTCTTAATCAACTGGAAAAACATGAAAATTAGATTCACCCATAGATATTATTGGCCTTTGGCTAAGACAATCTCTTAGGACCCTTCTTCCCTCCTCTGTGTGTATCTTATGAAATCACTTGTACCGTTTCCAAAGGCATTGAAGACTTTCTTGGGCCAAAATATGCCTTGAAATTGCCAAGTTAACAGCTAAAAGAAAATCTGAGGCAGAAAACGAGCATATTTTTAGGAGGGGGATCTCATTATTCCAACTAATGCTTTTATGCTCCAAATGGTGCCCTTTGTTGTGAGATCTGGTACTGGCTACCAGCTAACTTGCTTCAAAATGGGCTGAAAGAATCTATGGAAGTCAACGAGACTATCAGCCATGATGGCAGCCTAAGAGTCTCTGAAGGCCATCTGCTGGGAAACCAGTGGGCTTCCTTGTTCAGAAGCTTGGCCACTGTGACAACAAGTATGTTTTAGGAAATGTGGCCCATGGATACCTTGAAGTGATATCACTTTTTTGCACTCATGCCTTCCCGTAACCTTACAGGTAGATTGTGTATTGAAACATCCTTCACCTTCCTTGTATTTACTCCAAAATAGGATAGGTAAGAGGTTCGATTATGAGAAAGAGAAAAACCCAAATATAGAGAAAATAAGGATATTATACATGCAGAATTCTGGAATAGAAATAAATTAGTGAATATCGCTACTTCTATAAAAATTGCTTGTTGTCTATCTTTGTTTACTTAACCCATGCAGTGCAGAGGAGAAGACAAATAATGAGAAGCAGAATTTTCTTCATCTTCTGACTTCTTCAATTATGATATTACCAAGGAATAATAAGGCTTTGTTAGCAAACCTGGGGACAGTAATAATTGGGAAAGGATTGTGTGTGATGCTCACATAATATTTTTGGGAGGAAATCAGAGATTCTTTAACCATGTTAACAGAGGTCACAAATCATCTTAATAATTACAGGTCAATGATAAATGAAGTCCATATCCTTCTGTGCTCAGTTTCAAGTTAATGTTTAGAAGTCAAATAATAGAGTACCTAATAATGACCCATATCTTAAAATTTTATTGCTTTGTGTACTGAGCTAATGGACAATGAACAAACAAGTCATAATCCATTGGGAAGCTTGATCTGCCCTGTTATAAATTGGTGCTGGCATAAGTACATGAAGTGTTTGCATTTATTTGAAGATTATGTTCTCTGCTTATTGGTGCATTGATTATTTTGCATCTCTCAGAATGTTGTGATGCAGCTCAGTATGTAGAATTAATTGTAGTGTTTCCAAACTGTGAAGTTATTGAAAGAGAGATGAATGAATAGATACCTTGAACGAAAAACAAATCCTGTCATTTGCTGAATAAAATACAGATAAATTGCCTAAAAGCTTCATTTTCAAGAAATGAAAATGTTTATGTTTATATGTTTGCATGCATTCTGGGAGTGATGTTATCACTTAAAACATGTTGTGAAGATTTCTCATTTCAATTATTGATGCTGTGCTTCTCCTCCCAGGATATAAAATCACCTTATTTGTTAGTGCTCTTTGTGGCATGCACACTGGTGCTTGAGAATAAAACATGCTCCCTCCCTGCCCTTTAAAAACAGAAAGTTTTCGTTACAGTGAAACAAGGAAGACTTGTTAATATCTCTATGTTTTGCTTTTTAAGGATTGGGGGTTGCTGAAGACCTACCAACAATACCACAATGATTTTCCCTCTATATAATGGTGTGAAATTAAGGTTCCTCAATTTGTATCAAAAGACAAAACCATAGAAAGAGAAAGAGTTGTCATTCAACACAGAATTCTTTTAAGGTTATTTATTTCTTTTACCTCACAGCAGTGGTGGGATTCAATTTTTTTTACTACCGGTTCTATGGGGGTGGCCGTATTTGCAGGTTCTCCGAATTTCCGCTATCGGTTCTCCAGAACTGTTCAGAACCTGCTGAATACAACCTCTGACACAGACATACTTTCTGAGCAAACCACAGAAGAATGTAGGTTTTCTGGACATTGAAAATGATGTTGTAAATACACCAAAATTATCATAAAAATCTTATCACCAAGAATCAGCAACGCTCCAATACAGTATGCTCTGCGCCTCATTGTAGGCTACACTTAAGTGCTTGATTAAGACATTATGAACATTTTTTAATCAAATGGAAAATACACCAAAATTGGACTTACCCACAGATATTATGCTTCTCTTGGTAAGACTTAAGTTCAGTTAAGACCCTTCTTCCCCCTTCTGGTTGTATCTCATGAAGACACTTTTACCATTTGAGGGAGGTGTTGGAGACTTTCTTGGGCCAAACATATGCCTTGAAATTGCCAGATTAAGAGATAAAAGACAATTTGAGGCAGAAAATGAGCATATTTTGAAAAAATTATCTTTTGTCTGGTTTCTCCAGGTTTTCTACTCCAAATGAGGTCCTTCACCATCTCCATGAAATATGATGCTGGTTACTAGCTTGCTTGCTTCATAAAAGTTTTGTATTATTTATTATTGAATAGGGTATCCTTGAAGCTCTCCAAACTTTGTGGTGCTCTTGCAGATATTTCATTAACATTGATGAAATGTCTGCAAGAAAACAGCCATGCTCAGAGGCCACCAAGGACCCTATAGTTCAATCTTGAGCTACAAATATTCTCCTTATCATAGTACTTAAAATAAGTGATCAAGACTTCACATTTCAGTTACTGACACTGGGCCTCTTCTAGACTACTTCTGAGTTCTATATGTGGTATGTGTCCCAGTGATTGAGAACTAATGACTTAGAACAAAACTCATGAATTTTCTTCTGGATATATGTATATGAAGCAATAATAAAAGGACAGATGCCTTTCAACAATTCTGTCCTTTTCCTGAAACTATTCCAAGTGGCTCTGTGCATTTCTTGCATACCATCATTCCTTCTCTATTTGCACAAGACAATACATATCATAGTAATTATCTTGGAGACAGTAGTGAGCTTCTGGTGATCCAACCGATGCAAATGATTTCTGAAAGAATACTCAACAATTTGTCCTCTTAGTCAAGTGTTTATTAGAGTCATTAGATGACAGACAAGCAGATCAACACAATAAAAGTAGTATAGAGAAATATGTGGTGAATTGAGGGTAATGTTGGAACAACATGACTGCTTTGTTTACTCTGTGTTGCAGAAGTCACGGTCATCACAACATATCGTATTCATGGGGCCCACTGTTTCATCGAAAACATTCAGGCCACATTCCTCAATTGATTTTGTGCAACCTTGTGTAATTATACCTCTGATTGTTCCATCTGTAAAAGAAGAAAATAGATTAGCACACTTACATCATTGGTTGCACAATCTACGTTGCTGGTTGCACCCCAAATCCTGAGTACCCTATTGGGAAAATCTGTAAAAATGGAGTGTATTGGATTTGATAGATCAAAACTACAAATTACTTACCTCCTCTCTACTTTCTTCTCTACCCAAAGCACACAAAATAAGAGGTTCATAAATACTCAACTGTATTTTAATGGGTTTGTGTGTCATGTGCAGAGGGAATGTTTTTATCTGAATAATATCAGATTTTAAGTACAAATATACGTACCTAGAAAGGATTTCACAACTTTACACTTTTGATCTGGTTGAGCAGTGCAAGGTGATGATGGTTTCTTAGTGACACAACCAAATCCAATCTTAAATTGTCTGCACTTGTTGCAGGTAAGAGCTTCAGCTGCTGGAAAAAGAAGAAGCAAGATAGGGATTGCATAAATATAATTAATTTCCACAGCTCCAAAGTTTATTTACTTCTCATTTCCCCAAACTTTAACTAGGTAGTTGGTACCAATAGACTTGTAGGCAAAATAGTGAAACTGGGGAAAAAATGAGAGGGAGGCTTTCATTCATTCACAAGGACAACTACATTTAAAGAATGCAACAAATGTTCAAGATAAACAAAGTTTTTTAATATCGGATGGTGATCTGTGATTCCACAATGCTGTGCAACTTTCTGAAAATCTGGGTACAAGTGGAAAATTATAGATTTGCATTATGTTTCTTAAATGCTCCATGGAAACAACACCATCAGGTATGACATGGAAAGTGTGTACATCAATGAAGGAAATGTAAAGAATTTAGAATATAGTAAGCCCCTTCCTTTTCTCATTCCTAGACTAAGTTTGTTTCCCTGATACAGAAACCGGGTAGTAAGCATGAGATTACCATGATGTACTTAAAGCCACCATTGCTTTTCAAGTGCAGGTTCACTTTATGGCAGTGAAATATTGAACTTTGTATGTGTGAGAAAGTATTTTGTTATGGTCAAAATGTTTCCACAGAAATGTTGTGGTGGTTCCAAAGGGGTTAAATGCTCAGGGCACAACAACTGCCCAAAAAATTAAAAATATGGAACATAATCCACTCTTCAGAAAATGTGTGCTCATTTATAAGCAGTGGGACACTTGGTTTATGGCTCAACTAAATGGACAAAATGGAGGAAATGAGTATAGTATACTCAAAAAAATATACCCGTTGCAGCAATACTGTTCAAACCGCTGATTTTGGTTACTCACCCAAGGCAGAGCAGAGAAGGATGACAACTGAGAACCACAAAGCCTTGCTCATGTTTTCTTTCCTTCCAGACTTTCTTGCTTTGAAATAAGGTTGAAGAATTTGGTGGAACTTTGATAGAATTGATGAAGATGATCTTGACCTCTTATTGAAATCAGTTTTATAACTCACACAGACGTACTTTCTGGGCAAGTCACAGATAGTTGTAAGTTCTCTGGATAACAAAGGTGGTGTTATAAAGACTCCAATATTACAATAAAAATCTAATGACCAAGAATCAGCAATAGACTGGTGCAATATGTTCTGTGCCTCCTTGTAAGCTACACCTGAATGCTCGAGTAAGACACTATGAAAAACTTCCTAATCGACCAGAAAATGCACTGAAATTAGATTCAGTCACAGATATTATGCTCCAATTGGTAAGGCTCAAGTTCTGTTAGGATTCTTCTCCTCCACTCTCTGTGTATCTTATGATACATTTGTACTATTTTCCAAGCAATTGGAGATTTCCTTGGGCCAAATGTATGCCTTGAAATCAGCATATGAATAGCAGAAAGGTGAACTGATGCAAAAAGGAGCATATTTAAGAATTCTTTCTTCTATTCCCTATTCTGCTACTTTATCTCTACAAATGGTGGCCTCCAAAAGCTACCTTCCATTTTAAAATTCAATCATCCCTTTATTCTTGCAAGCTAATAATTTTCTAACAATTTTTTGCAGTATTTCAGTTAATTGAATTCCAAGAGGAATGTATAGCAGTAATTGAAAAAGAAGAAGGAGCCGTAGGTGGTGTACCCAGAAAGCAACGAGAACCAAGATCTACTAGAGCAACAAATCCTTCTTTTATGTCTAAAATGGATGAGAGAAAACTGATTACAATTAATATAAATGGACTTAATTCAGCTACTAAAAGAAGAAAAATATTTCATAAGTTAGAGAAATTAAAATTTGATATAATCTGCTTAGAAGAAGTACATATTAAAAAATAACATGATTATATATTGAAACAACAAAAATTAGGGAAATTATTTACAGCATTGACACAGTGTAAAAAGAGAGGAATGATAATCAAGAAGATTTTTACAGGAAATTACATAAGAAAATAATTGAACTGGACTATGCAATATTTGTCTGATGGGAGATTTTAATGGAATAATAAATGATAAATTGGACTATAAAACACAACAAACAGCAAAGAAAGCTAGAAAGACATTGCCAAATCCTTTTTTTGAATGGTAGAAATGCAGAAAATAAACAATATACTTTTTATTCAAATAGACATGCATCATGGTCTAGAATAGATATGATATGGATGTCAACAGAATTGCTTTCTAACACACAAGACATTGAAATAGAAACAAGTACCTGGGCAGATCACAATCCAATAACACTTGTATGGAAAGGATGAAAAAGGAGATCTAGATGGACTTTAAATAATACAATATTAAAGGTAAAAGATTTTAAACAGAAAAATTGAGAGAGAATTGACTTTTTTCTTTAAAGAAAATACAAAAGAGGATATATCATTACAGAACCTCTGGGACACAATGAAGGCTTATACAAGAGGCTTGATAATGGATTTTATAAGGAAAAGAAATATAAAACAGAGAAAAACCTTTAAAATATTGGAAGATGACTACAAGAGGCTGGAAAAAGAACTACAGAAATTTCCACAAAAAAAGGACATTAAAATTAAAATGGACACAACAAAACATAAAATGGGTCTAATGGAAAAAGACGAAAGAAATAGCACAAAAAATTAAAAATGCTAAGCAGAACTATTTTGAAGATGCATATAAACCAGGCAGATGGCTAGCATATAAATTGAGAAAGGGAAGAGATTTGAGAAGGATAAATCAATTGATAAATGAACAAGGACATGTATGCTATGGAAATGTGGAGAAGAAAAAAATTATTCAAGATTATTATGGAAAATTGTACCACCAAGAGAATGTTCAGGAAGAAAGAATTCAACAATAACTACAGCAAGCAAATTTGCCCCAGATACCTAAAGATATTGAAATAATGTTAGAAAGTAACATAACAATGATGGAATTAACAGAAGCTTTAAAAAAGCAAAATATTGGGAAAGCATCGGGTCTGGACGGTTTGCCAGTGGAATTTTATAAGACATTCCAGGAAACATTGAATCTTCACTTATTAGAAGTTATGAATGAAGTTATGACAAAGAAGAGAATACCCAAAACATGGTCAGAAGCATATATTACACTTGTACTGAAGGAGGACATAGACCCACAGCAAGTTAAAAACTACAGACCTATATCACTATTAATTCAGATTATAAAATTTTTGCTTCAATTCTGGCAGAAAGACTGAAATGATACTTAAACAATTTTATTCATCCTGACCAAAATGGATTTCTGCCGAAGACACAAATTAAAGACAATATGAGAATAATCTTAGATACACTGGAATACTATGAGGCACATCCCGAAAAACAAATGGCTCTGATGTTTTTAGATGCACAAAAAGCTTTTGATAATGTGAATTGGCATTTTATGCTGTTACAATTGGATCAAATGGGCTTTGGTAAAAAATTTACTCAAGCCATAGAAACGATATATTATAAACAAACTGCAAAGGTTATGATAAATGGAGAGTTAACAGACTTTATAGATATAAGAAAAGGGACTAGACAAGGCTGTCCACTGTCGCCTCTGTTGTTTGTGTTAACACTGGAAGTGCTGAATAGGAACATCAGAGAAGAAAAAGAAATGAAAGGAATGAAAATTAAAAAAGAAGAGTATAAATTACAAGCTTTTGCAGATGACCTGGTATTCATATTAGAGGATCCATTGGAGTCAAACTGATAGAAAAGATAGAAGAGTATGGGAAAGTAGCAGGTTTGAAAATAAATAAAGATAAAACAAAGATTTTAACAAAGAACATGTTAGTAAGACGAAAGAAAGAATTGGAGGAAGTTCTAGGGATCCAGGTCACAAATAAGGTTAAGTATTTAGGGATACATATAACACCAAGATGTAGCACACTTAAGGAGGATAATTATCTTAAACACAAACAACAGATTGCAAAAGACTTGATAAAATGGGAAAATTTACAATTATCACTGATTGGGAAAATATCTACAGTTAAGATGAATATATTGCCTAGAATCTTATACTTATTCCAGACAATTCCAATCAGATTAGGGAAATAATTTTTGAAGATTTAAACAAAACAGTGCCAAAATACATTTGGCAGGAGAAGAAAGTGAGAATAAAACTTAAATTGTTACAAGATGCAAGAATAAGAGGAGGATTTGCTTTGCCCAGCTGGGAATTATACTACCAGGCAACAAGTCTGATGTGGGTAAAGGAGTGGATAACCCTAAGGAATACTAGACTTTTGAATTTAGAAGGACATGACTTGCTGTTAGGGTGCCATGCCTTCCTCTGGTATAAGGAACTAAAACGCAGGGGTATTTTAGAAGACATTATATTCGAGAAGCATTGTTTCTAAATTGGGAGAAGATAAAAAAGCAATATTATTTAAAAATTCCACTATGGTTATCTACTATTGAAGCTTTTTCCTATCCAATAATATATAAAAAGGAACAAACAGATATGGTGAGATATTGAATGAAAAGGGTGAACTTAAATCTATGCAAGCATTGGAAGAACAAGGTGTAAAAATGAATTGGTTTTCATATTTGCAAATACAATCTAGATTTGATAAAGATGTTAAAACAAAAGGTATTTATGATAAGTTGACTGATTTAGATAAAATTTTGACAGGCACCAATGAAAAAGTAATTAAAAAATTTATGGACATTTGCTGGAGTTTAAATTAGAGGAAGAACAAGTAAAAGAAACAATGATTACGTGGGGGAAAAATTTTGGATATGCGATTGACGTAGATAAATGGCAAAAATTGTGGTTTCAAAATTATGAAATGACAATGTCAACTGCATATAAAGAAATTTTGTATAAGATGTTTTACAGGTGGCATTTACCCCCGATGAGAATTGCAAGGATGTTCAAGAATAAATCAGATAAATGTTGGAAATGTCATCAGATACCTGGTTCATATTACCATATGTGGTGGACATGCTCGGATGCAAAAAGATATTGGACTATAATCCACACATGGTTGGAAAAAATGATAAAACAACACATAGACTTTAAACCTGAGGTATTTTTTATTGGGAATCATACTGGAAATATATCATAAAGAATTGAAATATTTGATTGTAAATGTTTTAACAGTAGCTAGAATTGTACTTGCTAAGAATTGGAAAAATGAAAAAATACCTATGCAGGAGGAAATTATTAAGAAAATCATGGACTGTGCCGAAATGAGTAAATTGACATTTGAAATTAGAGAACAAGAGGATAAACAATTTTATATGATATGGGATTTATTTTATCAATGGTTAGATAAAAAGACATGGTAAAGAAATAATTTTATTGTAAGCCTTATAATAAAAGTTAATAGGTTGATATAGAATACAACATAAAATATATAACCATTGGATGAATGTATAAGATTAAATCATAATGAAATTTAGAATATCTCGTATAAAATGATGGAAAAATAATTTAGTCAAATGAAAGTTTAATAATTGATATTATATAAGCACAAGCTAGATTGATAAGGTGAAAATTTATATAACTTGTGAGTAATGGTTAAATAAAGGACAGCACAAAAGATTGTAACCAACTGACACACTGTATGTATATAATTGAAAGAGGGTTTTATGTTTTTATGTTCTGTTTGTATATTTGTTGAAAAAAATAAAAATTTTGATTAAAAACAAAGGAAATTCTCAGTCATCCAGGTCATTGTTGTCCCAAAGGTAACTGGAGGCAACTGGACTTTCTTTGTCTTTCCTTGAAGACATTTTACTTCTCATCCAAGAATTTTGTTCAGTTCTGAGTCAAAACTGAAGAAACTTTCTGTACGAGAAGCAAAACATCTTCAAAGAAAAACAAAGAAAGTCTAGTTGCTTCTTGAGAAAGCTCTTTTGTTACCAGCAACCGGTCTGAACATAAGTCAGAAGTGTGAAACATTTCCTAGATGTGGCCTGCATTAGAAGGAGTATTGTATCAAAGATAAATGAAATTGTGATGCCTCTTTGCTTAGATGTGTACTTGGACTCATGAATGAAGGCAAATACATATGTCCCAGGATGAAGTTGCATGATCCAAACTGGGTCAGTCACCAGGACCAGAACTTTTGTCTTCCAAGCTTTCAGACTCATGCTGGACCCATCCTCAGGGAACTTCTCTGTGTGGTCTGTTCTGGATGTGATATTTATGTAAATTTGGATTTTCTGAAAGAGATTGACAGGTTAGAAATGATTTCCTGGAGAGCAACCGAGATGATGCTGAGACGTTTCTCAGTGTGTCCAATGACTCTCACCTCCATTCACCCTCCGCGCTACCAATAGAGCTTGTGGAGACCATGGACATGTCTCCTGAGGCTCTGATAGGCTTGATGTGGGTCAAGGCAATCAAGATGATTTCCAGAGAGGAATTTTGGAACACTTACTTTGTTTCTGTCTTTAGTTCAGGAATTATGGTGAAGACCTTACAGCAGGATAGGCGAATTTCCCCAAAAGTAACTGAGACAATGTCCTTTCCAATTCTAAGTTGCCACTACAGGGTCAGATATGGTATATTAAACAACACTGAACTTCGGTCCATTTGATTCTACTCTACTGGGCAATGCTGTAAGTTCCAAAGGCAGACTGACAGAACAGACATTAATTGGAATATTTCTGTGCAAAGAGATAAGGAAGTGCAATTGCTCACTGATGAATGTACAAAAGGTACATGCTGTATGTTTGATATGGGGGAAAAGTATGCCTTTCTAACAATAGTACTGTTTTATCAAAAAAACAAAACAATTACTAGGGAGTTGCAAGTGAAACTCATGGTTGGAATCTGGCATTACTTAAATTTAAAAAAAAGTCAGCAAGCAGCGAGATTGAGACAGATGACTGACTGTTTTGTATGATTCAGGGTTAAATGTTTCCATAACTTATCTTCCCTTTATTAAATTGGAATTCAATTTTTCCCATTTATTGATAAGAAAATAACAGAAAAACAAGTTGGAAGGGACATCTGAGGTCTTCTAGTCCAACCCTCTGCTCAAACAAGAGACCCTATACCATCCCAGACAAATAGTTGTCCAATTTCTTCTAAAAAGCTCCCTTCACTCGTTAGAAAATGTAAACTCCTTTTCCTTGATAAAGGTTTATATCTCCTATGCTGTTGTTGATTAGTAGAGATCTATTATGATTTGATGTTCTCTTTTTTCCTCTATCACATATTTATGTAATATATATCAGGAGTGTCAAACTCGAGGCCCACAGGCCAAATCTGACCCATGGGGTACTTAGATCTGGCTTGTGGGGCTGCCCTGGAAACAGTGAAGGACCGGCCTACTGTACCCATACCAGCAAAAACAGATTTTGGGATGGGCGCATGTGGCCTTCCAGGGCTTGATTTTCACTGGCAGAGGGCTGCAGGACATCGAGTTGGCCGTGCCCATCCCGGCCGTGCCCACACTCACCCCCTAAGGTCAAACACAACCCTGATGTGGCTCTCAGTGAAATCAAATTTGACACCCTTTCACCCTTATCTTTAGTGAAATAGGATGTGAAAATACTGTGCTACCTTGAAAAGGGGCATTGAGACTTATGTAGTTAGTTGTCCTGTCTGTGCCTCAGCCAAATGGCCTCCTGGTAAACCAGCAGGCTTACTACAAAATGTGGCTAGACCAACGGCTCCATGGAAGGAAATCTCTATGGATTTTATACTGGAATTACCTGAAAGTGGGAAGAATACAGTTATTTGGGTAGTAACTGATTTGTTTCCCAAACAGGTACTTTTCATACCTTGTCCGAAAATCCCATCTGCAAAAACGTTGGCTAAACTGTTTATTTTACATATCTACAGGTTACGTGGGTTCCTGAATGCATAATCTCAGACAGGGGTGTCCAGTTTACCTCAAACTTTTGGAAGGAGTTCCTGAAGTTATTGGGCTCCGCCCAGGGCTTAAGCTCCACCCACCACCCACAAACCAATGGGGCTTGTGAGAGAACTAACTCGGTATTGGAACAATATCTTTGATGTTATATAAATTATCAGCAAGATAATTGGGCTGACCTATTGCCATTCACTGAGGTGGCATATAATAATTTGGTACATAGTAGTACTGGGTTTACTCTATTTAAAGTGGCTTTGGGACAAGACTTTGTACCCATACCCGAGCTTCCATGGGAGAAACCTAACATTCAGTCATTAGATGAATGGATAATACAGCTCCAGCTTACCTGGCCGGTTACCCGTAAAGCATTAGATGATGCTCATCAAGCTCATAAAAAATTTGCAGATAAAAAGAGAACTTCGCAAAAATCATATCAAGTGGGTGACAAGGTCTTTTTATCCACCAGATATTTGCAAACCACACAAAGTCAAAAAAGCTTGGACCTAAGTATGTTGGACCTTTCTCAATTGAACAAATTGTGAACCCTGTGGCAGTCCAACTGAAATTACCAAAAACTCTTCGACGGATCCACCCTGTTTTCCATGTTAGTTTATTAAAACCTGAACATACCTCCGACTTGAGACTAACTCAGGTTGATCCCCCTGTATCATTGCTAATTGAAGGTGAACAACATTTTGAAGTTAAAGAAATTTTGGATTCTCAAAAACGAAGGGGTTGACTCCAGTATTTGTTTGCTTGGAAACATTTTCCTCCTTCCCAGGCTGAGTGGGTGAATGAGAACGATGTTAGAGCTCCCACACTTATCAAGGCATTTCGTACTAAATATCCTGATAAACCCTTAAAAAATTAGTATGTTGCTGTTACATGTATATTTTCTATTACCTTCTATTTTTTTCTTTTTTAGGAGGGCCGAATGTCAGCCTTCAAGATTTTCTCCCTTTGCTTTGCATCTTTTGGCTGTCATAAGTAACGGGGGGAGGAGGGGGGAATGGTTATGGGAAGTGAGCTGGAGGTGTTACAAACCAGAACTGTATAAACTGCGGGGGGGGGTACATTCTTGCTTAGGTTTCTATCCTATGCTATGCGCAGCTGCAACCCTTTATCAAACTATGTCAAGGTCAACGGACAGAAGCCTCATCACCACCTGGAGATGCCCACATGAGCCCATTGAACTATTGGGGGTGGAAACGTTGCCATTACTTTGTATATGTGATTTACGTGCCCATTTTCTCAGATTCAGAATTCTTTTGTTGCTACCACTTGATTTCCAGTAAAAGATATCTTTTCTCTGATTGAAGGAGTCTTAAGTAGTCCTTTCTTGGATTTTGAATGGAGCACCAGCTGACAGATTCCTTCTCTATTGGGGTAAGACAACACGTGATGTTACTGACCTGCTTCTTGTGATCCAGCTAATGCAAATGATCTATACTGGACTAACCTTAGTTGTGACATTGTGTTATAAAATTCCTATGAAAAGTGTGCAAGGTATCAGGTTGTTGAGATAGAAAGTAAAGCATTTAAGATACCACTGCCATTTGAAATGTGTTCTGGCACTGCAACTTAGGTCTATTACTCTGATTATGATTCTTATGCTTTATATAACCATCTTACGTATGTTTGGATTATTCATTTTCGACAATACTTTGTTTTGCTCTACTTTGCAATGCCCTACGTTCCAGTGGGTAGATGTACAACCAAGATAAAAGAAAACAAATATGAATCTTTCGGTACAACGAGATAGGATTTACGGCTTTTCAGTGATGAATGAAGGACATCCAGCTGCATTTGAGATTAAGAAAAAAACAATTTGTCCTGACTTTCTAATAGCATAATAATCTATTCTATTATAGAATACAACAGTATCATATTCTAATACAGTATTAGAAACAATACTGTAAGAAATTACAACATTGGAAGGGATCTTCTATTTTGCAACACTCAACCCTTCAAAGTTTCAATGAAATAGCTGGATGGAAGTGTGTTGCTTAGATCCGATTCTCCAGGAACTTTTCAGAAAAGTTTCCATCCTGTTAGAATTGGAATATGGAAAAAAATCTGCCCCATTTTTAACCATACCAGAAAAGTGAGTTTGGAGTATCTGTGCTGCACTGCAGCATGGATGTTGACCTCAAATAGAATCTGATGGCATTGATCTTTCCCTCATCAAAAATCACAGAAACTCCCCAATTGATCCCCCAAAGTCATTTCTTTGCACATCATTCTGGAGCAATTTGAAATCATATGCACTGTTGATTGAAGTGATGGATAGATAAATATTGTCCATATATCTGACATTTGTGGGTTTCATTTTGCAGTTGTCAGCATTTAATATTGATAGGCCAATCTACATTAAATATTTGCTGGAAGTGTGACATATTTTATTATTAGTTCCAAAATTTAATTTAATACATACATAACGTATCTCCTTGATAAAAGAGGAGACCAAGCATTTAGAAGAATGAACAAGCACACACTAAAGGATTACACAGCTCACAATTTATGCTTCTTCACTGGAAGTAGTAAATTCCCATAATACTACAAGCACAATCCAAACAAGCCACCACATCTTTAAAGCAAGGGACTAATCAGACCATTTTCTGCAGCATAGCCTTCAGAAGCTTGGAGAAAGAAAAAAGAACAATTGAAAAAGGTAGAGAAAAATATGTCCTGAATTGGTGGTGATGTTAGAACATGATGGGTTGCTTTTTTTTTATGGCAGATTGCAGAGGTTAGTGTTACAACATACGGTATCAGTGGGGCCGATATCTGCATGGTGAACAGTCTCATCACATTCCTCGCTGGGGTCAGTGCATCCTAGGGTAACTATATTTTTCATTTTTCCTTCTATTAAAGAAGAAAATAGATTAGCATATCCACATCATTGTTTGCACAACAAATCCTCTGGAACATATCCAAGAATAGAATAGCTTTCCCCTTCCTGGTACCCCCCAAAATATTGATATCCATACCCCAAATTGCATGGGAAATCTGGGAATTGAGACAGTATGTAAAAATGGAATGTATTTGATAGCTAGAAACTAGCAACTACATACCCCTTATCTATGTTCCGCTCTACCCAGAGCACAGAGAAAACAAGAGTGTCATAAATGCTCTACTGTAATTTAATTGGAAACTGTGTGATGGGCACAGAGAGAATAGTTTGATCTGAATAGTATCAGATTTTAAGTAGAAGCATACATACCTAAAAAAGTATTTATGATTTTACACTTTTGACGTGGTTCAGCAATACAAGTTGTTTGAGGTGCACTTCTACAGCCAACTCCCACTTTAAATCTGTTGCATTTATAGCAAGTAAGACCTTCAGCTGGTGAACAGAGAAACAGCAAAATCTTGGATGTATCAATATAATCAATTTCTATAGCTATAGAATTAAAGAATATTCATTTCCCTGATATTTAAACTGGGTAGTATCAGATTACCACGATACTTAAAACCACAATCACTCTTCAAGAGCAGGTTCACTTTGTGGAACTAAAATATTGAACTGTGTATTTTGCTATGATAGACATGTCTGAACAAAAAAAAAAAAAAAATTGCGGCGATTCCAACAGGGCTTAAGAGCTCTGGACTCACAACTGTGACTCTGAAGCTTTTTTGTTGTTTCATTTCTGGTTGTACTCATCAGAAGTTGAAGTAAAGTATTGATCTTCACCACTTTTTTCTACTCATTTTTAAGCTGTAGAACTGAGTGAAAAAACTTCCGTTCAATTAAGTCACATAACAACTGTCAAACAATTAAAAATATGGGACCTAAACCTTCCCCCAGCTGCCTTCAGAATTCTCACTTAGAGCAGTAGGAACTTGGTTTATGCTTCCACCAAGGACAAAATGTACCCCAAAATACACTCATTCTGGAAATATGGTTGAAAGCTCTCATTTTGGCTACTCACCTAAGGAAGAGCAGAGAAGAATGGCAATCAAGAACCACAAAGCCTTGCTCATGTTTTCTTTCCTCCCAGCAATTGTTGCTTTGAAATAAGGTTGAAGAATTTGGTGGAACTTTGATAGAATTGACGAAGATGATCTGACCTGACATCAAAGTCAGTACAACAACTCAGACTGACCTGCTTTCTCAGCAACTCACAGATGGATATAAGATGAAGATGGTTACAAACACTCCAAAATTACAATAAAAATCTAATGACCAAGAATCAGCAACAGCCCGTTACAGTATGTTCTGTGCCTCGTTGTAGGCTACACCTGAATGCTTAGTAAGACATTATGAAACTTTTTTAATCGACTGGAAAATACATTGAAATTAGGCTCATCCAAAGATATTGTATATATATTGGTAAAATTGAACCTTTTCCAAAGCAATTGAAGACTATCTTGAGTCCAATGTATAGCAATAGCAATAGCAATAGCACACAGACTTATATGCCACTTCACAGTGCTTTACAGCCCTCTCTAAATGGCTTAGAGAATCAGCCTCTTGCCCCCAACAACCTGTGTCCTCATTTTACCGACCTTGGAAGAATGGAAGGCTGAGTCAACTTTGAGTCTGGTGAGACTTGAACTGCAAATTGCAGCCAGCCAATAGCCAGCAGAATTGACCTGCAGTACAGCATCCTAACCACTGCGCCACCGAGGGAGTGATTTCTATAACCCACAAAATTGCTTTGTTGGGGAATGTGACTGATGACACATCTTGGGGGAGAGGGAAACAGGGTCAGAGGCAAAACACAAATTAACTGAGGTCAGAGTTGGTTCCACCTGGTCCTTGCGGACATGAAGCTCCTAATAAATAACTGGATTTCTTTTGAAGCTTGGCTTGAGGCTCATGATTTAATTAGGGCATCGGTCAGAACCCTGACACTTGTATTTTGCTATTATTTTTTATTTCTCTCCTAAACCATTGGTATCAAATGCCACAACTGCCTGTTCAAGAAATCACATAGGAACTGCATTCCCTGGAAGCATCCTTGCAATCTATTTTGGTACCTGTTCATAGCCATTTTGACCAGAGTTCTTGTGATATTTTTTGCACATTCCACCAGTGTCAAGAAATTTGGGTCTCTCCGAGGTGGACCTAAAAAATTCTTTTCCAAGAAGGACATTTATGTTTGCAGACATTCTGGGACTGATTTAATTGTTTAAAATGTGTTGTGGGGGTTTCATGTTTCCTTATTTATGCTGTGGTCCCCTTCATCAAAGATAGATCCCTACTCAGGATGGAAAAGACAAACAGGAAGAGATGGAATATTCCTTTACAGTCTTCCTGATTTGGAAGAAACTCAGATCACTTATATATGGTGGATCTTATTTATAAAGAGACCATAGAACATATTTTTACACTTTTTCCACTCAAAAATATAAAAATGTTTAATCTTTCTCAGACGTTTCTCCCCTCAAAAAAGGCCACAAACCATATTGATATGAATGTTTAATTCTTTTACAAGAACATAGTGACATATATATCTATCCCTTTCCAAATGCATCAATCTGTCCTTCTGCCAAACCTCTACTAGTTTATGCCATTCTTTTTCCTCCATTGCAGTGTTTCCATTTTGTCATTCAGATCTTGCCAACTTATCTTACTGGTCAAATTTAGATTGCACGGAAGAAGCAAAAGTAGAGGAAGATACATATTGTACTTTCTAATGGCTTCTCGTACAGTTCCTGAAATTGAAAATGGAGCTTGATCATTCCTAAATCATGCACACATTGCACCTACTGTTTTTATAGCCATTCATTTTGTGTTAGGAGGAAAAAACTTCTCATTTCCAGAAATGCAAAGGTTTGAAAACAAGGTTTCATCTTATCTGTTTTTGCTTTAGGGATGAAGTGCCCATATCTAATAAGTGAATGACTTGTGGAAAAAAATACGGGAAGAAACCCCTTCTTCAGATAATCTCTTTGGATTTGAAAAGGGTCTCCATCTCCATCAAATATGTTTGTTCAAGAAAGCCACATCTATTTCACCTTCTGTAGGAATTTGAAGCCGCAGTTCCGCCTTAGCAGTAGGCTTCCTTCCTCGGTTTCGTTTTTTTGTCTGTAGGAAAAAAACCAAGGCATTCAGTTATATGTGTATAGTAATGCCACCTCTGGACATTTAAAACAGGAGTCCTTAATGTACAACCGATCACTCACTCAAGCAACCATTTTAAGTTACAACAGACTCCACTAAAGCTACATACAATCCAATTTCAAAGTTACAATAGCTGCCAACACACACACACACACACACACACACACACACAGTGTCACATAATTGCATTTTGGGTACTTGAGTGCATTATACCTCAACAATGTTTTAATCAAAATCTGTTAACTTAAAGAAATTAAAAAATTAAAAAATCTGGGAGACATTACTCCTGCAGAATTAAAATGTCCACAATGTTCAGGCCAGCTTTACTCACAAAGTTGTGCCCATTGCAGCAACCTTGCAGTCATATGATCATGATTTCTAATGCTTCTTGACATGTTCCCTCTAGCAAAGTCACTGAGGAAGCCTACAGGAAGTCGAAGTCCCTCTTGCTCCCACCGATTTTTTTGTTTGCCTATGGTCCTTCTGTTTACCCTGTCAGGTAAGTAAATATTGACGTGAAGTTCATTTGCCAGTATAATTATTTTTCTATTTATGAGATATATATTTCTTAGATGATCACACGATCATCCAGCATTGAGGTAAATAAAAATGGATCAGCCTAAAATTTAATGTTCATTCTGGTCACATCAGACTGCGTTCTCTCCAAGGATAATTTAGTGGATCACAGAGTTGTTTCATATAAACTATATATATATATAATTCTCTTCTCACCCTTATGGGTGATATGATCTTCCTTAATCTCGGGACCTCTAACCATACACGGGTAGTCCTCAACTTACAGCCACCATTGAGTCAAAATTTCTGTTGCAAAATGAGAAAGTTGTTAAGTGATTTTTGCCCCATTTTACAACCTTGTTGCCTCAGTTGTTAACTGAATCACGGCAGTTGTTAAGTCAGTAACACAGTTAAGTGGCTTCCCAATTGACTTTACTTGTCAGAAGGTCACAAAAGAGAATGACAAGATCCTGGAGCACTGCAAACATAAATATTAGACAACTGCCAAGCATCCAAATTTTGATCACATGACTATGGGGATGCTGCAACAGTCATATAAGTGTGAAAAATGATTATAAGTCACTTTTTCAGTGCCACTGTAAGTTCAGCTGTTGTAAGTCAAGGACTACCCGTCTAGTCAATGGCTAAATAATAGCTAAAATGATGATTTTAATATAAATCATCATTTTAGCCATTGTATGTATATGGACAGAGAGAGGGAGAGGGAGGGGGAAAGAGAGAGAGACAAAGATAGACAGAGGGACAGAAACAGAGACAGAGAGACAGAGAGAGACACAGAGAGAGAGACAGAGAGAGACAGAGAGACACAGAGACAGAGAGAGACAGAGAGAGAGAGAAAGAGAGACAGAGACACAGAGAGAGACACAGAGAGAGACAGAGAGACAGAGACAGAGAGAAAGAGAGAGAGAGAGAGACATAGAGACACACACACACACACAGAGAGAGAGAGAGACAGAGAGAGAGACAGAGAGAGAAAGAAAGAGAGACAGAGACAGAGAGAGAGAGAGAGAGACAGAGAGAGAAAGAAAAAGACAGACAGACAGACAGAGACAGAGAGACAGATACAGAGAGACACAGAGAGAAAGAGACAGAGAGAGAGAGAGACAGAGATCATCACCATCATTTTAGCCATTGTTTAGCCACTGCAGAATGAAGGCCTCTTATATATAGAAAACAGGCGAATCAACTTATTAGCTGCTTATTTGTGCATTAAAATCTAATTGTTTCTTTCTAGCTTTACCAGAGTTGGTTCCGGAACAGGGGGCTCTTGTCCCTTCTTGGTTGAAGGCACACGCTTGCTGGATGAATGTTTCACAGGTTTTACAGGTGAGTCTTCCGTGGAAGAGCTTTCTGAATCATAACTTTGCTGTGATGAAGAAGAAGAAGATTCTCTCTCTTGATCACCATCTCCATTCCACTGCAAGCCAACTGTAAGGAGATGTTGCTAGTTTTATGAAAACTGCCTTGACTGCAGCCACAGGCAATTTTCTTTAAAGGACATATAAAATGGAACATTAGCTATACTCTAAATGTCTATGGAGATCTCAGTCATCCAGGTCGTGGTTGTCCCAAAGGTGCTTTTTCGAATGTTTGTTTCCAAACAACCACTTCTTAAATGCATGGCCGAACACAGGAGAAACACATCAAGTTTCATAAATGCATGGCCCAAACACATCAAGACTACATTCACCAGTCCATCTGCACTTAAAAGACATAGACCACTCTTTTGAAGACAACAAAGTCCATATTTTGGACAGAGAAGGATCACTGGTTTGAAAGAGAGGTTAAAGAGGCCATCTATGTCAAAACTGAACAGCTCTCTCTCAACAGAGTGGGAGGGATAGACATCATCTACCTCTAATCTACAACACAGTCCTTTCAACAGTTCCAAGAAAGCTGCACACTAATTTGCACCACTCAGGTGACCCTGAGGACACAGATAAACCTCCAGGTGACTTTAATGACTTGCTAAAAGAATGCAAATGACCAGCTGTTTGCAAGGAGTATAAATCCTTCCATTCCCCACCATCCAGTCAGAGCTGAAGAAGCTTCTTGGATGAGAAGTGAAACATCATCAAAGTAAAACCAGAAAGTCCAGCTGCCTCTTGAAAAGAAAAAAACACCTTTGGGATTAGCTGTAAGTCATAGTCTAGCTATACTAGAGGGACACGGTGGCTCAGTGGCTAAGACGCTGAGCTTGTCGATCAGAAAGGTCAGCAGTTTGGCAGTTCGAATCCCTAGCACTGCATAATGGAGTAAGCTCCCATTACTTGTCCCAGCTTCTGCCAACCTAGCACTTTGAAAGCATGTAAAAATGCAAGTAGAAAAATAGGGACCACTTTGGTGGGAAGGTCAGAGTGTTCCATTTAGTCATGCCAGCCACATGACCACGGAGACGTCTTCGGACAGCGCTGGCTCTTCAGCTTTGTAACAAAGATGAGCACCTAGAGCCGGAAACGACTAGCATGTATGTGCGAGGGGAACCTTTACCTATACCTATACTCAGTCTGCATTATTTTTTATTATCACATCTTCAATTCTACATACAAAAATCAGTTCTGAGAACTTGCCGTTCCCAATAAACTATATAAAGCTGGGAAGTTGATGTCCAGACCTTCAGATTTTTTTCTACCACACATATGAACCCCTCAATTATTGCCAGATCACAATCCACAATAAATCCCTTTTTGCAGAGCAATATGATTATTTAAATCAGCTTGATTCTGTTTTTGGAGAAGAGATACCTTATCCAGCCACATCATTTCTATTTATAGCTTTACAGCATTTATGGAAAACTGCTGAAAAACAATCTATTAAATATAGCTGATGTTGCAATATAAGGCTCAAGATTCAACTAAATCTGGTTTAGATATTTTTCTTGCAGATTTTTCCTAGAAAAGATAGTGGGAGGAAGGGCTGAAGCAAATATAAGTTCATGCATTTAATATTTGCAATTAAATCTTTCCTAGGCCTGGATTACATATGTATATCTTCAGCCCAAACCAATCCATTACTGAATGAAGGTATCTAGATTATTATTGACTGCAATATTCCTTGCTGATGCAATGTGGGTTGGTGGCTTTCATGCATAAACACGCAAGTTTGCAGATTACAACCAGCCATGGTTTGTTATTAAAACTATGATCACTTTTGATTCATAAAACATATTAGCATATAGCTCACAGTTCACTGATAGTTTCTAATTTTTGGTTGCTGGGTTCTCACAGTGCATTAATCCCAAATCAATCCAAACATATATCTATGCAATGTATGAACCTAATCTTAAACCAATCTTCAGGTGATCACAACAAGGCAGCTATAGGATAGCATATTAGACAAATATGTTTTCAAAATTCAAGTCACTTTATTGCAGTCATTAACCAGCCGAAAATACGTTTTCAGAAATTATATATATATAATCTGAAGACCCACTTAATAGAACCCAAGATCTACTTCAGATTGTCTCAAGAACTTTGGATTTTTTTTAGTTTAGTTTAGTTTATTGTCATTGCACCTTGTACAAGAAAATTGAATGCCATCTTCAGTGTACATTGTAACTATAGAAATAAAACACAAACACACATCCTTCGCATTCTACACAATTGAATTGAAAACTCCTGATGCAAAACTGATATTGCATTAATATTGCCATATATAGTAGAATTCAATATAGCTACTGCTCTAGGGTAGAAGCTGTTTTTCAGCCTATTTGTCCTTGTTTTTATTATCCTGTACCATCTGCCAGATGGTAATAGTTCCAAAAAAAAGTGCCCAGGATGAGATGGATCTTTAAGAATGGTTTGAACTTTCTTAAGGCAGTGGGAGCTATAAAGCTCTTCCAAAGAGGGGAGAGGGCAACCAATGATCCTCCGGGCAATGATGTTCACCCTCTGGAGTGCTGTTCTATCTGCTCCTGTGCAATTAGCAAACCATACACAGGTAGTATGGCAGTAAGTTAAAATACTCACTATGGTGCAGCGGTAGAAGGACACCAGCAGTTTTTCAGTTGTTGTTTTCTGAGAAGTCTCAGGTAGCATAATCTCTGCTGGGCCCTTTTGACCAGGGCTGCAATGTGGGCACCCCAGGTCAGGTCCTCTTTTAGGGTAACACCCAGAAACTGAAAACTGGCCATTTGCTCCACTTGGTCTCCATTGATAAGCAAGGGCTGGATGTCTGATCTATTCCTTCTATAGTCCACTATAAACTCCCTGGTCTTATTGGTGTTAAGGACCAAGTTATTGTCTCCACACCATGAAAGCAGCTGATCCACCTCATCTTGATAGGCAGACTCATCATTTTACCTGTTACGTGTTGTCCAGCAAGATACACAGGTCCAGATCCTGATTTTAGTCTAAATGTGATGGGAGGAGTCAAATCAAGCCCTGCTAGAGTAGCCTGGAGAACATAAAAATTCATAGTCTGAGAAGCAATTCAACATTTCAATTAAGCAAAAAACCTTTAATACAAACTTGACAGCCAAAAGGCCAATGCAATCCTAAATTGCATTAACACGGAGATATAATCAAAATCAAGTGAGGTACTAATACCACTCTAGTAAGACCACACCTAGAATACTGCATCCAGTTTTGGTCACCCCACTATAAAAAAGATGTTGAGACTCTAGGAAAAAAAATGCAGAGAAGAGCAACCAGGATGATTAGGGGACTGGAGACTAAAAGATACAATGAACAGTTGCAGGAACTGGGCTTGGCTAGTCTAGTAAAGAGAAGGACCAGGGGAGACAGGATAGCAGTCTTCCAATATTGGAGGGGCTGCCACAGAGAGGAGGAAGGGGTCAAGCTGTTTTCCAAAGCACCCAAAGGCCAGACAAGGAATAATGGATGGAAACTGATTCAACCTAGAAATAAGGAGAAATTTTCTGACACTGAGAACAATCAACCAATGGAACAGAAGTTCCCTTCAGAAGTTGTGGGAGCTTCATCACTGGAAGCTTTCAAAAAGAGACTGGACTGCCATCTGTCAAAAATGGTGTAGGGTCTGCTTGGGAGGGGGGGTGAACTAGATGGCCTACAAAGTCCCTTCCAACTCTGTTACTCTGTATCTGACTAAACAGTGGCTAGCAAAGTCTACTGTTGCATATATTGGATGAGGTCATGGGGCACTATAGCTGAACTACACGAGATAAATGTTTTAAAGTATGGTCGCTAGAAAACTTTAGAGGAGAAGCTAGTTTTAGAAGGTGTTTGGAATGATCTACCAAATGAGAAGTTCTAAAAAAAAAACTATTATGATATCACTCACCATTGGAAGTACAGAAAGTTTCAAGGTTGCAATACGCACTGGAGTAGAAATATTGCTACTCTTTGGCGGCACGATCTCTACAACATGGAATTCATCCTTGGCATTTTCCCCAAGGCAGATCTACTTGAAAGAAAGGCAGGGTCACCAAGGCTAACAATATCTTAAGGACCCTCATTATTTCTGAATATAGAGTTCTGGAGACAGTTTATCACCACCTGACATCCTCTGACCAAGAAATACACTCATTTTAGCCCTCATAAATCCTAGATGTACATCTCCTGAGGGTGAAGTTTTGACTTAATATGTTGCATAAACTTGTTTCATTCTATTGAATAGCCCAATGTTTAAGGTTTATATAAATTCAAATAGCAACAGTATTTAGACTTATATACTGTTTTATAAGTGCTTTACAGACCTAAGAGGTTTACAGAGTCAGCCTATTGCCCCTAACAATCTGGGTCCTCATTTTACCCACCTCGGAAGGATGTAAGTCTGAGTTAGCCTTAAGCCGGTTAGCATCGAACTCCTGGCTTGCAATACTGCATTCTAACCTCTGTGCCACCAGGGCTTTATAAATAACTTCATTGCAGTAATTCACCAGCAGAAAAAGATTTATTAGCAAATCATTCCACTGTATTACTACTGCATAACCTCTTAGCAAGACTTTTAATATAGTTCCACACTTCTGAATGTTGTCAACAAAGCAGAAATATTCCTAACCATTTGAATGGGGGAAACTGTTTATGGTTATGATTATGAAAAAAAATGTTTATTTACTATGACACTATCCATTTTTCTCAATGTGTGTCTACATGAATCCCACATATATTCCATAAAGATCCTGGATCTAAAGAAAATTGCACACTAAGCCTTATGCAAGAGTTAGAAACCTGGCTGTTTCATATCTGTCATGTTTCTCTGGATATTCACAAACATAGAAACCCCTCACCCAGAGTCTTTTAAAGGAGCAAACTATAATTCAGTATTCAAAATGTCCCAAATTGGTAACTTTAAAAAAAATGGAATGCCATGAAACTAAGCTGTTAAAATATAAGACCCAACATTATTTCAATGCTTTGCATTCAACCGTGCTTTAATATCAACAGAGGAAAAGAAAATGGCTGACGTGGGAGGCCGTGAGAAGAAAATAGATGTGAAGCAGGGGGACTGGCGAAGAACGTTTTGACCTCCAACCCCTTAGATTTCTCCTCCTTAAAAAAAAAAAAAGGTCCAGCTATTCACTTACTGTTCTTAGAGCCAACTGCTGCTCGCAAGACCACTCTTCTGGAGTATCGAATGTATAGATTGGATTCTCCCTGTTGAGCTGACATCCTGAATTGTGAAAGAGGAAGTTAGAAAATTGATTGGCCAACTCGCTTTCTCTTATGGATGGCTTAGATTAGATCAAATCCAGAGAAAACATTTCTTACCCCAGATTACACAAACAGGTTTTTCGGAACAAAAACTCTCATTAGTAGCAGAGCTGGCTTCCAAGGCCATTGCTTTGAGAAAGATCCTCTTTAAAGACAAAGACAAGAGACCGTGTAAATTCTAGACTGTTAGCAGATGGAGCATTCAAAATGTATTGCAAAAGCATCCCAGCTGTGTGAAATAGCACCCCAGCTTGCTTCTTTGGGAATTTAATTGCAGTTTGAATTGAGCAAAAGCATTGTATATCTATTTTCAGTGGCTAAATGTCTTAGGTTCATGTCTATGGAGATTCTCAGGCACCCAGGTCATAGTTATCCCAACTATGCTTTTTCAAGAGGCAACTGAAGAAACTTCTTGGATGAGAAGCGAAACGTCTTCAAAGAAAAACAAAGAAACGCCCAGTTGCCTCTTGAAAAAGCACCTTTGGGTCTTAGGTTCATCTTACTCAACTGCAAATAGTCAAAATACATAAGAGTGCAACTACAATTGAGTTCAGGAATAAGATAAAGCCATTTCATCTACACAGAGGTATAAAACATTTCTTGAAAAAGAATGTGCTCTTACTTCTTAATACATTTTAAAAGAGATTATCTCAAGTGAATATTTTGAAAATAACTACTACCAAAGGTCAAATAGCCACATTATGAAGCTCTGGATAAAAGTCTTAGATCCATAACCCAACCTACTGCAATGGTATCCAGATTATCCTGTTACTAAGTGGATCTGCTATCAAGTTAACATTTTATCCTGGTTACCTTCCCCAAAGTTTCTCTCACAATTTTTTCCTTTCTACTTTAATTTTTAAATGGAAACCCCAAGTGCAATTAGTTGTTCTTTCAGATACTGTTTTCAGCTGAATAAACAAGAAAAAAAAAACACAAACTAGATGGCAAATTTGTTGAAACCAAGCACAAACAAAAGAATGTATAATTTTTTCCCATTTTTTAAAGTTCAGCTCAGCATATAAGATTTTCATGCAAGTACCTTACCAAAGTTTCAGAAAGAACCACTAAACCTGCTTTGAGCAGATATCCTTTATAAAAGGAAAGCAGGTGTTTAACCTTTCCTTGGACCAATCAAGTAAGCCTTGCACCTAGAATAAAATTTCAGTCTTAAAGAAAACCAACCTACTCCTGCTAAAATTTCTCCCACATTAAGGAAGGCTATAAACCAACTTTCTTCAAGCCGGGATTCTCCAATTTTACTATTCTCTTAATCTGTAGGTTCCAATAACTTTGGTAGATTGGGTGTTGGAAGTTGTAACCCAACATACTGTATCTGAAGAGCATTCTGTAAAGGTGGGGGGACTAATTTAGCCATGATTTATTGAATTAAGTACAATTGGCAACAAAAGAACCAAAGAGTCTACCCTAAGCCTGTGGTTCAAAAAATGTGCTTCTACAAGGTATGTATAGCCTTTGGGGAACCAACATTTAGAATGTAACTTCACTATGCAAAGAAAGCTCAGTGTGGCCTTCAAGCTGGCAGAAGTGGAACATCTACATTCTAGGATGCTGGTTTGTTGTGCAAATCTAGCTTATTATTTTAAGAGGATATTCCAGGCAGATAAAAGCTGTATTTATTATTGTATGACATAATATTGTATTGATGGTTACAGAACTGCAGAGAAAGATACAAAATAAACCATTTTATTTTATTGCATTGTATTTATTTTATTGTTTTTATTTTATATTTTATTGTTTTTTATTTTATTTTAGTATTTTATTTTATTTTTACAATTATTTGGATTCCCATCTTATATTAAACCATAACATTTCTTTGGCTCTGAATCAGCTTATGGGAGCCCAGCCATTCTGCTTGTAAATTATATTTTATGGCTCAGTTTGAGCGCAGCCAGCTAATCAACAAGCTACGATTAAAAGTATTGTGCTTTTAAAATGATGTACCAGCACAGCTGTTTGACTTTTCCTACAACTGTATGAGAAGCAACTGTGGGACATTGGAGAAGCACAATTTGAGGCCTTACTTTGTATTTGGATTCCCTATGATTTAATATGAGATGTGTCTTTCAATTATGACTTGATATTGTCTACAAACATAGACCCTTAACCTTTTGAACAAACCCTAGCTTTTAAAATCTTCAGATGTTCTTCGTGCAGCATGTATAATTGATTGTTTTTGGGGAGGAATAGATTAAAAATGCAATCATGCCAGTGCCTATCAGACTTTTCTTCCAAGAAAGTCAAATTCAGGTGAAATCTTTCTAAACAAGTGAAACAATGTCAAGTTGTGGTTTGCCTATTGAATTACACTAAAATGCAAGTAAGCTAGGTCCTTCAGGACTGCTTATTTACAGGTAGTCCTTGACAATCTCTGCAGTTGTCAAATGAGTAACACAATTGTTCAGTGAATCTGAATTCCCTGTTGACTTTGTCAGAAGGTCACAAATGGGGACTATATGACCCTGGGACACTGCAACCGTCATAACTATGAACCACTTGACAAGCATCCAAATGTAACGTAACCATGGGGATTGCTGTGATGGTCATAAGTGTGAAAAATGGTCATAAGTCACTTTTTTCAGTGCCGTTGTAATTCACAAAATGAATTGTTGTAAGTTGAGGACTACCTGTATTTTATTTACATCCTTCTTTCTGCTCAGACAATTGCTTCTTCTCTTGTACCAGGAAGTCCATAGTCATGTGTTATATAGAGTTAAACAAGACTACCCTCTGTGGGCTGCAATGATCAGAGAAACTGCAAGAAATTCAGAAGATTTTAACTCATTGCTGGAATCTAGTAGAGTTATTTTAATGGACAGTTTGGGGGTAATTTTGAAAAAGTTGCATGCCTTTGCACTTTCTTCAGCTGTATATTTTCCAATAGAAAAGGCACATTCTAAGGAATAAATTCCATTAAATATTGTGGAATTTAATTCTGAAAATAAAGATACTTATAGCCTCTAGCTTACTAATTCATGGATTGACATCATGCTAAGGTGATTGGATTGGTTTTGACTTAATAATATTGTGAACTCACCACTAGGTATATTATAAATCATGGTTTGTGCTTTGCATTATATATGGACTCACTCAACCAATTGTGCTTTAATGAAACACAGTTAAACCGTGAGTTAGTATGATGTGTGAACCAGCTCTGTTGTGAAAATAATGTAAGAAAGCAGGCTATATAAACTACTGTGAGTGAGATCATTTATTTTATGCTGCTGAGAATCAGTTTTTTACTGCCCATGAATTCTTGGTTTATGAAACATCACACAAAGAGATTACAGAGTTTTGTTAGTTCAAAACAAAGTTTAGTTGATTTTAATCAAAATGACATATTGCTAGATAAATCAGCAATCAAATTATTAATTCCATACATTTGGGTCATTATGGCAACTTCCTATTGTCCAGAGCTATTGCACATACACTCAGACACACAGAGACTTCCTGTTCTTTGTGGTTGGTAGCAGAACCATAAAAAATAGAAAAAATGATACCAGTTGTCCATGAAAGATATTTTCCATTGGAGAAAGGAGGGCTATCCATGAGCTGGCAAATAATTGGAAAATGTAGACATATACACACAAAAATACATTGGGAAGAATTATTGATGGGAGTAGAGATGGGGATATAATGGCTGGCAAACTAAGACAGATCCAGACAGTGTTGGTTGTTGAAGTTACAATATATGGTTTCCAGGAAAGCTCAAGTCAAGATCAGTGGTGGGATTCAAATATTTTTACCACCGTTTCAGTGGGTGTGGCTTGGTGGGTGCGCTTTGCACACGTGCGCACACTTTGCTTGTGCGCACATGCTAAACTTTACACAGGCGAAGAGGCGTTCTAACGTCCTGCAAGCCTGCATGATCCCGGTCGCTTCAGCAGCTGCTGCGCAGCACTCTTCTGTGCCGCGCAAAGCAGCCACGCTTCAAATTCAGTGGATAAAGGTGAGTATGGGAGCCCAGGTGGGCGGGTGGGCCTAACAGCACAGCCGCAGAGAGTTCGGACTCCACTGCTCATCCCTGCTACCGCCTCGGCAGAACCGGGCTGAACCGGTAGAATATCACCACTGGTCAAGATTCGCAAGTCAAGTAAAGTGAGGGCACCCAGAAATGACTTACCAAACAAGGAAAAGCATTCTGAATGCAGCTATATGGCAGGATCCATCATCATCAATCGTCTGTCTACTGCAGGATGAAGGCCTCTTCCGCGTGCTTCCAATCAATACAGTCCTTAACTTTCTTTTGCCAATTGGATTGCCTGCAATACTTGCTGATGTCATTGACTCATCTTGCTTTAGATTTCTTGCGTGGATGCTTTTTATCAAGTGGGATCCATTCCATGACTGCTTTGGTCTACCATTCTTCTTGTTATATGACCAGCCCATTTCCATTTCAATTCTTTTGCTCTCTTGATGATATCACAAACTTTTGTTCGTTCTCTAATCCATGTGCAGGTCTCTCTGTCTTGTCTTGTGATGCTGAGCATGTATCTTTCCATGGCTCTTTGTGTCACTCGTCGCTTTTCTATCAATTGTGAGGTTAGCGCCCATGTTTCATAAGTCCATAGATCTATACTTATCTTGAAACTATATTTCTGTTATATGATAGATAGAGGATTCTTGTAAAAGGATCTATGTGATCAATTCATGAAGATGTAGTTGCTGTCTATTTCAGGAACAACACCCAGTCAGTTTCCGTAGGTTCTCCCCTGAAAATCTCATTATTTTATTAAACTGTTAGAAAATTGTGACTGAGCTTGACAATTGTAAGCATACCATATTTGATTTACAAAAATGCAGACTATCGGCAGAGAATAAGAGAATGTTGGAGTTTTCAAATCTCCCATCTGGTGGTCATCCAGATGTTTGCAAGCCAAACTTCTGCAAAATGCAAGAGCAGAAAACCACAAGAAACACACTGTCCATGTGTCATGCCCCTGGTGGAGACTGATTCTGAGGGAGAGGAGGAACAGCCAATAGGGAGTGGAAGTGAGGCTCTGGAGGTTGTGGAGGAGGCTGGGGAAGGGCAGAGGCTGGCTGAGCAGTCAGAGGAAGACCCAGGCCCATACCCTATCCATTCTAGGGCATGCAGGGAGGAGAGGATAAAGGAGACATGGTCTACTTGGGAGGAGAGGGCCTTGATTCTCTTCATGGGCTGCAGCTATGACAAATGAATTAGAGGATGGACATACGTAGGTGCGAACGCTGTCGTGGAAATATCTCTACTTTATGGTTCCTCTCTGAGTTTGGCGTCCTTCCCAGTGTGTGTTCTGTTATCTGTGGATGTCCTCCAGCCCTTATCTTGCCTAGTTTGTGGGTTTTTCCCCCCCTCCATCTTGTAACTGTTTGTGTGGGAGTTTTTTGTCTTCAGTCAAGGATATTTGGAGCTTGGAAGCTAACTGAAGGAATAAAAGGGGCTTCACCTGTTTTCTGTGACTGTGTTTGTTTTGTATCTCCCCCACCACCACCACACCATACAAATATCTCGATGCTGACCTTCTCTTGCTTTAAACCCCTTTGATTTCACTTTCTGAGTTAAGGATTGCAATAATCTGTGAAGCAGCAAATAACCTCATGCCAAATCTTACGATTGTGGGTTGTGTAACTGTTACATTCTTGTATGCACCCAGCTTCAGAATTGATCAAAGTTTTTGCTGAAAAAAAGAAGAAAAAAGAACTTTAGAGGTCATAATTCAAAGTACCTGATCCCTCTCTATGATATTAGCTGGAAATCTTTTTTTTTACCCCCAAGCAAAATCTGAAATTAAAATGACCTGATTATGTTGGGCATAAATAGCAAATCCCTGGTTCCATGGTTCTTTCCTTTTTTTTTTTTTTTTAAAAAAAGCATTTTTTAGAATTTTTCAGTATAACAGTATATAAAGGATGAATAGAAGAATAAGAAAATAAACAGTATAAAAAATAAGGAAATTAAATTAAAAAAGAAACCATAGAATTGTGACTTCCACCGTTTTTTCTGCTGAGTACTCTTTCCCCTTTCTCTTTGATC
This sequence comes from Notechis scutatus, assembly GCF_049901735.1. Classification (NCBI taxonomy): domain Eukaryota; kingdom Metazoa; phylum Chordata; class Lepidosauria; order Squamata; family Elapidae; genus Notechis; species Notechis scutatus. The sequence goes on from NC_142015.1 coordinate 16,704,673, forward strand.
TTTTTAATCCCCAAATTCATGTATCATCAATTTAGTCTTTTCTTCTTTTAATAAAAAAGTTCAAGGAAAGTTTCTAATCTTTTAAAAAAGTCTTTATTCATTTTTGTCTTAACCCAGAGACACTTTGAATAGTGAGATGGATAGCACATAAATTTAATAAATAAATACCTTTCATCTTCATCATTCATTTAATGATCCCATAATCCCTTGTGGAGGGAATCTGGGCAATTGAATGGAGCTAGCAGAGTGTTTTAATGGCTGGATGCCCTTCCTGTCACCAATGCAGAGTTTTGTTCAGTAGATATTTTCTCAGTGTGCCAAGAGAAAGAAATATCTGCCTCTACCTAGGATTGAACTCACAGCCCCCTGTTTGAGAGGCGACAGCTCCACCTCTAGGCCACCGCACCACTCCTAATAAATAAATACCTTTAATGATAAATAATAAATCATGCTAATTTTATGCTAATTCAGGAAACTGAATTCACCATCTTCTCTCTGCATAATAAGACCTTTGTAACAATAATCCAATCTCCTATAATGTTGTCTTGCCCCAAAGTAAATTTCTCAGCAAAAAAAGCTGCAGAAAATCTCGACTTTGAGTGAGGAGGTAGAAAAATCTAACTCACAGATTTAATCTTGCACACTTACAAAGGTAGAGGTTCAGTGTGTAGCAACCTGCTTCTTGTCCTGCCCAGCAAAATTCATTTTTCAGAGAGCAATTCCCCTTTGGAAGTGGCCTGAGGCAGTGGAAACACCAGATAGCATTTGCTGCAAAAGAAATAAAAAGATACGAAGATAGAGAAGGTTGTGAAAATTATTCCAAGAAATTACAATTACAGATGAAGCTTCACAAAGTTTGAGATTAAGAATGGATACTTTATGTGTTTGAGTACGTGGTGTGAGTCTGGTTGGTAGCAGAGGTGGTATTCAGCAGGTTCTGGCCAGTTCTGGAGAACCTGTAGTGGAAATTTTGAGTTGTTCGGAAAACCAGCAAATACCACCTCTGACTGGAGATTTTACAGAATCCTTCCCCTGCCATGCCCACCAAGCCACGCCCACAGAACCAGAGTAAAAAAAATTGAATCCCACCACTGGTTGGTAGGTGCTGGGAATTATAGTCTAACACATTGGATAAGACACTGAGTTTCAGAAGTGTGTAATTTGGTGGAATAAAGTTCTGACTTGATCTCAGAAGTAGCATCTGAACATAATTTTATTTTAACTTACTGTTCTTTGAGCTGACTGCTGCTCCAAACTTATTTTACAGCTTATTTTTCTCTGTGTGGAGTGGGTTCCTTCTCTCATGCAGAAATATTAAAATATGAAATCTTTCCCCCAACCTAAATTTTTATATAGTCAAGAAGAAATGCACATCATCTGCTATCTATGGAGATACTCAATCATCCAAAACTGAAGAAGCTTCTTTGATGATAAGTTAAACATATTTTTAAAAAATACCACAAGAAATTCCATTTGCCTTTAGGAAAATAACAACTCTGGGATATCTCCTGCTGTATCATCTAATTTAGAGACATAAATCCCAAGGTACAATATTACCAAAATAAATATCCTTCACCTGAAAAGTGCCATTCAACCTTCAATAGGATATTTGTGCTATCATCAAGAAGTCATCATTGGAGTAATAAAAGCAAAATGTTGCTTTTGTTACTCCAATGTTAGACTTTCATTAGATAGCAAATTCCTACCTAACATCTTAGACAAATCAGTGTGCTAACTCAGACAGTTTTGAGTGGGATGGTTGACATATAACATAGTAAGAGTTGGTTTTGAGACTGAAATTTATATTTCAGTTTTTCCTGGTTTTCCTCACAGACATACCTGAGTATAGATGAAAGACCATCCATGGCCCATAGATTAGAAATTTATTCATCATCTGTGGTTGCTGTTTCAAAACATTAGGTGTCCTAAATGGCTCATTTAAAGAACTCTGTGATAATGTGAGGTGAATAAGAGAAGAGACAAGATCACAAGAAAAGTTTAGCTAACCTTTCTGACAGTACTTCCTGAGACAATCAACTCAAAACATGGTGAAGACTTGTTCTTTCACACTCACTAACAATACAATGTGCAACATGAAAGGAAAGATATTGACATATTGCACATTTCTCTTGTATCATCTTACCTTTCTACAGTATTCAGCTCCTTTCTTCCTGAATCTCTAGTCAAGTTCTCATACTGCAAAAGAAGATTCCAGAAAGTTCCTAATGACGTGATTTGAAACAAGAACTAAGTCCACATTCTCCCATTCCTGGAACATAGTGATAGGCACATGGTGCAGTCTCATCTAAGCAGATCAAGCAAACCACCTACACAAGAATTTATTAGGCTTTTGATAGCATAACTGGTGGGAGAAAGAATGTGAGGGGTTGTGGTTCACCCATCGAAACTATTTATCTAACCATCTTTTTGAAAAAATTATACCAGCATCCTTGATCTGTGGGCATGGGGGCTCAAGACACTGGGCCTGTCAACCTGAAAGCAGGCAGGCCAGGTTCAAGACCTGAGAGGCATGTGGTGGGGTGAGCTCCCATTCTTGCCCCAGTTCCTGCCACCCTTGCAGCTTGAAAGCATGCAAATGTGAGCAGATAAATAGGTACAATGTTGGTGGGCAGGTAACAGCGCTCTGCAACTCATGCTGGTCACATTACCGCAGAAATACCTGGCTCAATGGCCTTGAAATGGACATCAGTGCTGCCCCCTATAGTCAGCGATGACTACTAGAGTAAAATCATCTGGGACTCTTTTACCTTTACCTTATTAATTAGTTCTGATACACATTAAGGTAACCACCATCTACTAAATTCTCTACAATGTGAACCCTCTATATTACAATACAAGAGCCATGGTGGCACAGTGGTTAGAATGCAGTGTTGCAGGCTGGTCATAGCCAGGAAGTTCAATCCTGACCAGCTCAAGGTTTACTCAGCCTTCCATCCTTCCAAGGTTGGTAAAATGAGCATGCAGATTGTTAGGGGCAATACGTTGACTCTGTAAACAGCTTAGAGAGGGCTGTAAAACATTTCATGTATATAAGTCTAAGTGCTATTGCTATACTATATCAACATGCAGTAATGTCTATGCTATATCTGCCCTGTTCAAGACGTACTTCCTACTCACAAAAGGAACCCAAATTCACAAAGGACATTTACTCATGATATGTTGAATAAGCCATACTAGCTGGATTCATACATGGCTCTCTCATGAAGCATGATTTATAGATCATAATGGCATGATGTGTTGTGCTGATAATAGCAAGCAGATTGTTCTGACCCAGCTCCCCAAACATCACAAACCCTCTGAAGTTAACTCAAAGATTCCTTTATTAGGAGTGCCAGCAGCCCCGGCAAAAAATTTCCCTCTCAACGCAGGTTAACAAGTCTGTCCAGCAGGGAGATGAATAGTTGTCTGTCCCATCTATTCATCTCCACCCCCTGCCTTTTATCCCCAGAGCTAGGGTGGGGCTTCTCTAGCAGCGGTGACTCTTCCATCCCAAGGACCAGCCCATAGATTTCCACTGCTCTCCTCTCCTCTGCCTTCTGTTAATCAGCACATCAGACACTGGACCCAGCTATTCCTCCTCTGCCTCATCAGCCACCGCCAGACCTGAGGAAAATAGGAGATGAGCAAGCAGAGGTGGAAGGTAGAGTTCAACATGTCATCAGTTTTGGAATTGTTGCATAGCTACCAGAGACCTAAATCCAGCCCTTGTGACTTCCATTGACCAATATCTAGCCAATGTAGCTTTGAATATTGGTTGATCAGATTCTTGTATCCAGGTAATAATAATAAAAAACTCTTCAGTGCTTTGAATTCAGCAAGAATTCTTTTCACCTGACAACAAGGTATTAAGTATTTATGCAACCTTCAACTGATTATATATACATATTTGTGTTTTGTGTGTATGCATGTATAAATAAGCTCAAGGTTGCACATACATGTATGCACACTCAGATATATGCACAGACATACCCCTTGAGTTGAATTTACACCACTTTGTATAGTTGACCCCATGGTAAATATAAAATAGTTTTCCAAACTTTTCTTAAAAACCTTAAGTGGTAGAACACCCACGACTTCTAAAGGCAAAGAGTTCCACTGGTTTATTGTTCTCACTGTCAGGAAATGAGTTATTTGGGCCTCTTTTTCTTAAGCTCCCACCATTATGTCTTGTCCTGTTTAGAAAAAAAGTTGGCTCCCTCTTCTCTGTGACAAATGTCATGTTACCCCAGTCGTTCTCTTTGTTGGACTAGACATACAGTGCTTAATTACTATTAGTAAAACACACGAGAGAAGAAGAAATTGTTTATTATTCAAAGTACCACTGGCAGATTTTGCTGTTCTGAATATCTTAAAACTACAGCTTCTGTTGTCCATGGCTGCTCAGCCCTTCCTTCTTTCAGGAATCCAGCCATAAACTTAATTGTTGCAATAATCGAAATCACAGCAAGACATTTTAGTCCTATACAAAAATTTTGGATCATTTCGCTCCTTGCAGTTTTGGATGCAACCAGCTTCATACTGGTAAATTCTTCTTTCTGGAAAAAAGGGGAAAAAAGAACATGAAGAAACTGTTGATCTTGGATTTGTTAGCACTGGATTTCATACCTCAAAAGTTCTCCCAACTCTTAACTTCCAGATAAGAACAAATAAAATTTATCTAATCATGGTAGCCCTTTTTTACTACCATTTTTGTTGCATCGAGTGATTTTCTAGAGAGCTATGAGAAATCATCCAATAATGGTGTAAAGGCACTAGAAGATTACATTAAATTTTTAATTGATATTTTTTTTTAGCTTGGGAGTGGGGGTGGTTAAGGATAGAGAGGTGAATAGAAGGCTTCCAAAGGTAAATGATCCCTGTTTCTTCCCCTTTAAAACCACCCATACATCTAAAATTTGAAATTGTGCTCCAAAGGCTGAACATCAGCAGTGTTCATAGCTCTACAGGTAGAATGAAAATATATCTTTAGATCATGGGCTTCAAACACAAAAGCTACCCTAAGAAAAGTGGAAAAGTGCCCCCTCAATTCCCAGCAACATAAAAGAGCACTATAAACCACAAAAAATATATAATCACAAGCTTGCATTTGTAATCTTGTTGTATGGCATGAGGAACGTCAGAATCTTTCATAATCAATAGAGCTACCAGTGGTGGGATTCAAAATATTTTACCATCAGTTCTGTGGATGTAGCTTGCTTGGCGTGGTATGGCTTGGTGGGCGTGGCAGGTGAAGGATACTGTAAAATCTCCATTCCCTCCCCACCCCACTAACCTGCTTTCCAGCTCCATTCTCCTGTGCAGGGCAACCAAAGAAGACGCAGCCGATCAGCTGGGACTCGGGAGGTAGAGAAGAGATGGGGTTGGTGGGGCCAGTCAGAGGTGATATTTGCCAGTTCTGCAAACTACGCAAAATTTCCGCTACCGGTTCTCCAGAACTGGTCAGAACCTGCTGAATACCACCTCTGCTACCTACTGATTAAAATTATGTCTATCATTGAAAAGATGCAGACGGGGCCAACCTGAAGGAAGTTCTGCAATGAACACAAAATTCTATTTCTGCCCTCTTACCGTAATAGGTTTCTATGAAAAAACACGATGCCTTATGACCAGCCCAACAGAAGTCATATGACCTAACACATTTCCGAGTACGTTTTGGCCATAACAAGGAGCATTGGAAACACCAGATGGCATTTGCTGCAAAAAGAGATTAGGGGGTGGGGAGAAATCATAGAAATTGGGTATGTAAGAATATTAAAAGCCATGAAAACAAAAGACGTTGAAAGGATTGTTAACTACAGATAGTCCTTGACTTATTCATTTAGTGACTGTTCAAAGTTACAATGGCACTGTAAAAAGTGACTTATGACCATTTTTCACACTTATGACTGCTGAAGAATCCCCATGGCCACATGATCAAAATGCAGGTGCTTGGTTCCTGACTCACATTTATGATGTTTGCAATGTCCCTGGATCATGTGATCATCTTTTGCAACCTTCTGACAAGCAAAGTCAATGAGGAAGCCAGATTCACTTAACAACAGAGTTTTTAATTTAAAAATTGTTGTGATTCACTTAACAAAGGTGGCAAGAAAAGTCATAAAATAGGGCAAAACTGAGTTAACAAATTTCTCACTTAGCAACATAAATATGGGGCTCTATTGTGGCCATAACTCAAGGATTACCTGTATGAATAGATCTAAAACAGGAGGTGAAAAGTGTCCAGATGTTCATTTGCATCTACCCCGCATGAAAATATTTATGGAATTGTGACTAAGAAAGCTACCAGCGATTCATTTCAAGGCTGATTCCTTTCTTGAACTCTACCGTACAGGGAATAGAAATAGAAATAATAGAAATAGTAGAAATAATAGAAATAGATGCTGGAAGGGACCTTGGAGGTCTTCTAGTCCAGCCCCCTGCACAAGCAGGAGAACCTATACCATCTTAAACAAGTGACAGTCCAGTCTCTTCTTAAAAATATCCAGCGATGGAGCACTCACAATTTCTGAATGCGAGCTATTCCACTGGTTAATTGTTCTCGCTGTCAGAAAGTTTCTCCTTAATACCAGGTTGCTCCTCTGATTAGTTTCCATCCATTGTTTCTTGTCCTCTGCTCTGGTGCCTTGGAGAATAATTTGACCACCCTCTTCTTTGTGGCAGCCCTTCAAATACTGGAATATTGCTATCATGTCACTCCTAATTTTTCTTTTCTTTAGACTAGTCATATCTAAAAATTTCAGTCGTTCTTCATATGTTTTAGTCTCCAGACCTTTGATCATCTTAGTTGCTCTTCTCTGAACTTCTTCCAAATCTCAACATCTTTGAGTAACCTTGACTTACAACAGTCCATTTAGTGACTGTTCAAAGTTACATTGATGCTGAAAAATGTGACCATTTTTCACACGTATGATTGTTGCAACATCCAGGTTACTAATTTATCAGCTGCAGTGATTCACTTAACAGCTGAGGCACGAAAGGTCATCAAATGTGGCAAAATTCACTTAACAAATGTCTCACTTAGCACCAGAAATGTTGAACTCAGTTGTGGTCATAAGTCCTTTATCTACCTATACTGATTTTTAAAATGCTTTGATTATATTTCAAGACCTGAAATATTTTATCCACCTTTTCTACAGGGGTTGAAGTTTAAAGACTTACCAGTGGATATGATGAAAAGCATGCAGAGTACATAATTCAGTAGTCTGTTCATCATCCCTTGATATTGCTTGTGTTCAAGAGGACTCACAGCTGCAACTTTAATGAATTGAAAATAATAATAATAGTAATAACATCAGACCACAACGGAATGGGATGGCAAAAGAAGCTACCATGATTTTGGGGAAGCTACAGTGATTCAGGGGATCTTCAACTTACCTGACGACTGATTTGTAGTTGGTGCAGGTAATGACCAAGTCACTATACGTTCTGCAAGGGAAAATGCATTGCCACCTCATCTAATTTTCCCACTTAGCAACTTCCGGATTGAATCTGCAGTCAAGTCCTAATACAGCAACCCAGATTTGATTAGAACTAGATGGGCCAAAGGTTGCATATTTTCTTCTTTGATTCTCCCACTTTGGGTATGTTGTGATAGGCACACAATGTGGTATCTCTAAGTAGGCAGTGGTGACTCTAAATACATTGGTCTAGAGAGGTGTGATAACATCAGCACCCAAATGCAAAAGGTTTGGTATTTTTATTAACCAGAATCACTTTTATCAGGAAACAGCGAAAGTCACCTTGGGGCAAAATGGGAGGCAAACAAATTTAATAATAAACAAACAAAACGCAGCAGTAACTAACGTAAATGGACATAATGTGATTTGGGAGGGTGAAATCTGCAGAAGATAATGTCAGCATTTTCCATATGCCTATGGAGATTCTTAGTCATCCAGATCATGGTTGTCGCAAAGTTACTTTTTCAAGAGGCAACTGGACAAAGTGCAGTTGCATCTTGAAAAAGCACCTTTGATACAACATTTTTCATAGTCTGTTTGTATTGTATGTGCAATTTGGGCAGATCTGGTTATTTTACGCCCCCTGGGCCACATCTGGCCCTTTGGCTGGCCTCTGTGGCCTGCACTTAGATTTATATACTGCTTCATAGTGTTTTATAGCCATCTCTAAGCAGTTTACAGAATCAGCATATTGTCTCCAACAATCTAGGTCCTCATTTTACCGAGCTCAGATGGAATGAAGACTGAGTCAACCATGAGCCTGTCAGAATCGAACTCCTGGCAGTCAGCATAGTTAGCCTGCAACACTGAATTCTAACTCCTGTGCCACCATGGCTGTTAGAAGTCATATGTAATTATGTAATTAGAAACCATGAGCTAATATGGCATAAGATGTATTCTTACTATGGTAGTAGCAGCTAATCTAAACTATATAATTTGCTGCTTTTTATAAAGCAAAAAAATTAATATTAAGCAGTATAAAGTTCAGCCTATTGGTTTGACCCTCCACAACTGTCCCTGTTTCTCAGGTGGGTCTTTGTGAAAATTAATTGTCCCATCCCTGGGCTAAGGGAACCATCTTTAGTTCCCATTCCATGACACTGTCAACCACCCTCTCTCTCTCTGTCTCTGTCTCTTTCGTTTGGGGAAATGTAAGGCACCCATTGTGTTATTGAAAACTTTCCAACCATTTCCTTATTTGTCAAGGAAAAAAATTGCAAGGAATCAAGATGGTCCTTTTTGGGGAAAGATGGGGGTGGAAGCAGTCAAGAGAAACAATAAAACCAGTCTGATTTCCCTAATTACAAGACAAAGCAAAATATATTTTTATTATTCAATTTGTATTTTATTCATATTCATTTCCTTCAAAAACCAAGACATTCATGTGGGAAGGAGAAAAAACAAGCTCAAGTTTATTAGGGTGTATTACACTGTTTCTCAAGGATTGGAGAATAACATTTCTTGATCACAGAGTTTGCTCACCACCATACGAATGCCTTTGTCACAAGCAACAACTATTTTGTAAATGAATTGTACTTGCTACATTTTGAGATGGATTACATTCACTTTCTATTCTCTACCCCAACAAATATCAACTCATCATGGCTGTAAAAATCCAATATCCACATCAGAGAAACAACCCACCCATCTAATGAACTCATGTGTGATCCACCAAAGCTTATACCTTCAAGAAACAATTGATCTTTAAGGTGCCCAAACATCTGCATTGTTTTTGGTGACCCTTAAGAGAACTATGAGTCCTATACAGCCTGTCCTGCAAATGTGTTTTTCTTGTCCTCAAGATGCTATAGAAGAGAATCTGCCATTGCAGGTCCAAACCATCTTTGACTTTTTACCTCAGAGCTTTTACCTCAGGGAGGAAAACATCAGTCCCGGTGTAAGATGGAGTGATTTGGTGATGGCTCTGTGTAGCTGTTGTGTATATACGACACTTTGCCTTTCAAAATTGCTCATTATCTCCCAAAAGGAACAATATTAACAAAAGCAACGAAGTTTTTCCAAGGTTATTGTGTAAGGACCATTTTTGTCTGAAAATGACATTTCCCCCCACCCTTCCCTTAATTCTAGGCCTGGTGATTACAGGTAGTCCTCATTTAGTGACTGGCTGGTTTAGTCACAACTATTTCATCATTAGTGATGAAAAAGTAACTTGGCAGCTAATCCACCCTGAGCCTGGAGTGCTGAACATGTCAAGAGCCCTGTTTCCTGGCTTTATTGCTAACCCTCCCTGCTGCTATGTATATTTATTTTGCACAATTGTATTGTTTTTTATTGTTTTAAAATGTTTTTAGTATTTTTACTGTAATATAATTTTTTGAATTGTAAGCTGTCCAGAGTCGTGGATTGAGATGGGTGGCTTAGACATTGGAGGGGGAGGGGGAATCCTCTTATTTATTACCTTTGCAAGTCTATAAAGCAGAGGAAAACTGAAGTCAAATTGTAAAAACAATTACAGTTTCATTTAGCAACTGCTTTATTCAATAACCAACTAGCCTGTTCCAATTGTGATCATTAAACAAGGACTATTTGTAGACCATTGTACAAAACCGTAAAGCACAAAAGCTTATGGGAGTTATATACTGTAAAGCTGCATCCCAAAGGGTCTTCTTTAGCTCATATAAAGAAATAGGAAATCTCCACCTACCACCAAGTCACATTATCCCATATTTGTATAAGTGTTTGGAAGATACATTTCAGTTGTTAGCAGTAGAATTCCTGCCAAGACTGAAGTTAAAGAAACTGCCAAACATTATATTTGTTACAGTAATCTGTCTTGCAGCAAAAGGTATATTTTATATAGGCGTTGCTGAACTGAATAGTATCTACACAGTAAGAGGTGCAACCTTGTCTTATTCTCTTAATGTATCCTCCTGTAAATGAAAAGACAGGTAAAGGGTTAGGATTGTCTATATTTATTGTCATTACATAAGTCTCGCATTTTATTCCTAGAATAAGATAGGTTGTTTACTTGGCTTTTCCCAAGGAGCAACTCCTTCCATTCTTTCTTCGTGAATTTCCAAGTCAGTGTTAGAACCACAGAGTTATGTTTTAGAGAACCCTATTCTAGTCATCTCACCCAAATAGAATGGAAAAGGGAACGTATTAAGGAAAGCATATTTGTGGAATCCTTGGTGCTCTCTGAGCTTTTCTAGCTTTCTTGCGGACGTTTCATTACCAAACGAAGTAACATCATCACTGCTCGGATGATGTTACCTAGTTTAGTGATGAAACATCTGGAAAAAAAAAACCATGAAGCTTAGAGAGCACCAAGAACCCCACAATTCAACCCTGAGCTACAAATATCCTTTTCTATTGGTAAAATTTATTTGTTTAGAAGAATGGTTCTGTCAGGGTTGGGATTCTACCGGTTTGGACTGGTTCTATAGAACTGGTTGCTATGATTTTGCAGTTCTGAGAACCAGCAAATCGTGTCCCTGGCTGCCCCCACCCCTCTCCACCCGCCCCTCCCTTCCCCGCCCAATCAGTCCTTATCACACAACATTGCGTGCGTGCCCGACATCACTGACTGTGTTCTTCCCCGCCCAGTCACTCCTTAAGGTATTTCTTCCTTTTCCCCTCCCAACCGTCAGCTGTTCCTATGATCAACTGTGCCAGGATCCCCCTTGCTGCCTTGTTGCCTTACTGCTTTGGCCAGGAGGCTTCCCTGAAGCCCAGGAAGGCAAAAAAATGGAACGGGAGGCACAGCTCCCCTCCAGCCCATTTTTTGCCTTCCTGGGCCCCAGGGAAGCTTCCTGGGAGTAAAAACATCCCCCCGCAGGAGGCTCCCTTGAGGCCCAAGAGGCCCCCAAATGGAGCACGGGCAGGGGTGGGATTCAATTTTTTTAACAACTGGTTCTGTGGGCGTGGCTTAGGTGGTGGGCGTGGCTTGGTGGTCATGTGACTGGGTGGACATGGCTTGGTGGTCATGTTATTGGCTGGATGTGGCCAACTCAATATCACTCACATCGAGGCACGCATCTCCTCGCCTGGCCTCTCATGACTGTGGGGATGCTGCAACAGTCATAAGCGTGAAAAAAATTTCAGTGCCATTGTAACTTTGAATGGTCACTCCACACAAGCAAAGTACCAGCAAAGGAGGGGAAAAAAAACTCCAGAGAAGTTCCTGAGACAGGAAGTCTAGTCCTGCCAAGAATGTAATAAGGGTTAACGGAGAGGCAGTTTCTGTAAGCAACACCAGAATGTTTCCTTCCTGCCTTCCTTACAGGATTAGGCCAGTAATTTCTTCTAACAACCGGTTCTCCGAACTGCTTAGAATGTTAACAACTGGTTCTAGCGAATAGGTGCGAACTGGTAGAATCCCACCCCTGAGCACAGGGGGATGCGTGCCCCCTCTATGCTACATATTTTTCCTTCCTGAGCCCCTTCTGGGAGCAAAAACATCCCCCCAGGAGGCTCCCCTGAGGCCCAGAAGGCTTAAAAAATGGGGAGAATGCTGCAAAAAAAACCACACCCACCCAGTCACATGGCCATACTCACCTAGCCACGCCAACAGAACTGGTTGTTACAAAATTTGAATCCCACTCCTGGGTTCTGTCCAGTGTCAATTAATTTAACTTGTTCCACCATTGTTTCTCACCTTTGGAGTTTCTTTGAATGAAACAAAACTGTTTTGTAGACACTTTGCAGGTGGATGGTCTGCGACATTTATTGTCCTTTCTAACTGAGGAACATTGATGACATATCAACCCTTCAGCTGTATAATGCAAACAGAAGAAGAAATGAGGCAAAAGAAATATTCAATTCTACATACACAGGCTAAGTAAAATAAGGTCTCTTTGGGTTGAGAGCAACTCTTGATGATTTAATGGAAACATGAACGATGCTGTGATTGTTTTGCACCAATGTGGTTTTTTTTTAATTACAGCCAAGATCATTTTTCAACTTCCTAGTCTAATCTACAATCCTAGGCTTTCTTATATTTTCTATTAAAGTATTAATCAACTCCTTAACCATTTCAAGTATGCTGCCATCTACTTACGAATACACATTTATAATAGGCGATTTTTTGCATTATTTGTCAATTTATCTATCTATTTCTATTTATTCTTTATAAGCATACCTGTTGGAAAGGACAGCAATACCAAGAAGACAAGAATCAAAATCTGAGTCAATGGAAGTTTCATTCTGAAAAAAGTAATTCACGCATCTATTAAACATGTGAAAAATGTTCAAAAACATATGCATATTTTGTTGGTGGGTTGCTTTTTTTATGTAGTTACTGAGCTAATATATATCAATAGGATTCAAGGTTGACTCAGTCTTTCATCCTTCTGGGGTTGGTAAAATAAGGACCTAGATTGTTTGGGGCAATATACAAATAATGCTTACATTTGAAACTGACCAGAGTGTTAAAAGAAAAAGAAGAGAGTAGAGTAGGGTAGGGTAGGGTAGAATAGAACACAACAGAACAGCTTTATTTGGCCAAGTGTGATTGATTACACACAAGGAATTTGTCTCCATTGCAGATGCTCTCAATGTGCATACAAAGCAACGGAATAATAATAATCATAATATGATACCAATAAGTATATACTGCTCTATGGGGCAGTATATTAGCTTAAATATTATTGCTATGCTTTGCTATTCCTATTCTTCTAAAAAGGCTATTGGGTTTTTAAATTATCAGGCCTTTTTCTTGATTCACAATGTATCTACTACAAAGGAGAATACAAATAAAGCAGTAACAATCAACATCTTATGCATGTAAATTTGCATCCAGAAAAGAAAACCAGAAGGGACAGAATAGATCAGGACAGTTTGTGAGGAGCAACAAACTCCTTCCCCAAATTATAAAGCCCAAGAATAAACCATCGTTTTTCAGAAAGTAGAGACGACTTCATTCTTGTAGGTTAGTTGATTCTTCAATGAATTGCAGAATATTTCAGGTACTATTCACAGCCAGAATGCAAATAGTAGGAATTAAGTATCTCTTCTTTCAACAATATAGGCACTTGAGAAGTGTCTCACATCATGTGCCAGATCACATCAGATACCAGTTACCTTTGGAGTATCATGAAGACCAGAAAGAAATGTTCTGAAACAAACACACTAAAATGTTGCTTAAGTGAGTTCAATGAGCAATGATTAACTCAAATATGGAAGTAGATCACGGCTGGACAAAGAAGGTACTTTCTTGGAACCATAGAACACTGTGTAATCAATTGCAATGTAACTAACTATATTCACCTTAACCCGAGACATTGAAAGCTGATTTAACTGCACCTATATCTGCTAGCAACAGACAAGCAATTAATGCCAATGCTAACTTGATTTCAGCTTAATCATCGGGCAAGGCAGTCCAGAAATTAAGTGTTGGATGTTGATCTGTAAAATAGTTGACTCCTATCTGAACAGTCTATATTTAGACATGACCATTTCAATGCCTTTTGTAATAATTGGAATAGAGCCTGGGCAAATGTCAAGAAGAAATTCAGAAGTCTAGATCGGATCCATCTCAATTCACAAGATCAATTTTCTGAAAGTTGGCAGTTCAAATTGGGATAGATTTTTATAAAGCTACTGTACAACCAAAATTGAATTTTATGATAGCTCAAGATGACACCTCTGATTTTTTTTTCCTTTCGACATACAAAAATTATATACATCACCACCTGTTTTTACGATCCTGTAATCTCTTAATTTGGGGTAGAGTGGATTTGGGGCAACTGGATGGAACTGAACATTTACTGGCTGGATGCCCTTCCTGACACCATGTGGAATTTGCAGCAGATATTTTACTTTGCACCCTAGGTGAAAATTATCAGCCACTACTTAGGACTGAACTCTCAACCCTCTGAATGGGAGGTTTGCCAGTAGGCCACCAAACATATTGAAATAGGACCTATTTATACATTTCAGCAATTGTGTAATTGGAGTACACTGATGTATCTAGAAAGCCAAAACCAATCTAGTGATGAAGGAGGTATACAAAGGGCAGGGAAGCCCAAATTCAAAATTTTTCTCAACCACTAGAAACTTATTGGGTTACGTTGATCAGTAACTCTCTCCCTGCCCAGCTAATCTCACAAGGTGGTTCAGGAATGCTATCTATCTTGAGTTTCCAAAAGTGTGACATAAATCTAGTGATCCACTTTCCAAAAATATACACAAGCTGTATGTATGGGCTACAAAACATGTGTGCAGCCATAAATCGTGTTTGTGAATTACTTGAAGAGCCATGCTATCTTCTCAATGCATCACACATAGTTGTTCAGAAAATCTCCAGTACTATTGAAAAATATTTGACAAGGTCACAAAAGGGAAGCAGAAGTCATTTTTGAGGTCCACTATTTTTTGTGGCAATATAATTGACAAGTATTTTCGTTCAATGCTTTATTTTCTTTTTTTTAAAAATCACATTGCTGGAACATGGGTAAGTAAAACTGATCAGCACCATGATGAGAACAAAGGTTCATATCCTTTGTCTCCATTCTTCTCTGTGTCCACGGAATGGTCCAATCAAGCAGCATTCAGACATGCAATAACAAGAGCCTGAAATGCCTGGAACACCTAACAAACTAAGTGTAACCGGATGTAGGAAAAACTGCTAATCTTATCCCATTCCTCCAATTTCCACATTTTTGGTGCTCAACAACACAGATGTTTTCATGGGAAGGAAGAGACATCTGGACATAGAAAAATATTTTAACAAATCACATTAATTGCATCCGTAATGTTTTCTTTTCTTTCTTTCAAAGTGAAAAATTCAAACATGAAAAACAGTAATACGTCACTTTTTTTTCAGCAACACTTGACCAAAAAAATAATTTCAAGCTAAGCCAGGTATTCTGATATGGAGTTTGTGCTGGATTTTGCAAATTCAACAGCCCTGCTCCCAAGTATACAAAGCAAGTTGTTGCTTGGTGTTGGTTTTCATTTAATTTCCTTCTCCTCTTTGCAAAACTTCACTTTGTACTCCTGTGTAATACTTTGGAAAAAAGAAGAAAACATTCCCATTTAGAAAAAGGTGGCATGCCAAAACATTTGAATTATCTGTATAAAGTAGAATGCAAGCTAAAAGCCTGCAAAATCTAAGACACTGGAAATTTTTATGAGTTACCCGACGAAAAATACATAATTACGTCCCATCACGATATTAACTTCTCAATTGGTTACTGATCATGTCAGAGCCAAGAGGAATGGGCGCTGAGTGTGTGAAATCAGGGTATGCCTTAGCATAAACTGTCCTATGGCCGAAAACACTGTAGCCAAATTCACTTGTTTTTCAGACAAAAGGCGATCATGTTACTGGAAGCCATAACTTCTGTGGACTGACAACATCATTTAGTTTCTCTTTGATCTTCAGGAAATGCCTTTTGAATTCCAAACCATCACCCTGTGTGGAAAATGAGAAAAAGAAAAAAAGCGTAGCATCAAAGTATTGTTACAGTACAAAATATTGGATTCTGACATATTTAGCATCCTATGAACAAATAATATTACCCCAAAACCTTTTTTAGAGATTAGAAATGAAAGGATGATCAGCTCAAATTCTTACTATGGAGGATAGTACAAACGTGCAGGTTTAACCATTTTAATAGTTGTGGACTTGTAAATCATGTTTGATATGTAATACTATAAACTGCTTAGGATCCTGTAACCAAAGCAGAATACAGATAGTCCTCAAATTACAATAATTGAGGGCAGAATTTCTCTGTTGTTAAGTGAGGTGGTTAAGTGAGTTCTGCTCAATTTTACAATCTTTCTTGTCACAGTTGTTAAGCCAAATCAGTACAGTTCTTAAGTGAATCATGTAGTCATTAAATGAATACAGCTTCCCCCCACTGCCTTTGGTTGTCAGAAGGAGGCTGGTAAAGTCCCAATTTGCAATTGTGTAATCCCAGGAAGTTGCAACCGTTTGTAAATATATGCTGATTGGCGAAGCACCCAAATTTGGATCACATGACTGTGATTGTACATGTAAGGACTGGATGGAAGTCAGTATCCTTGTAATTTTGGATGACCACTAAACGAATGACTGTTAACTCAAAGACTACCTGTAGAAGCACTGCTATGATTATTATGCCTTGTCTTTGTGAACAAATCTCTTTCGTTTCTTTCTTCTGCCTAAGCTTAGACATCTTACTAAAACGGACTTACCTTTGACAATCGGAAATCCACAAGAATTTTCTCCTCCATTTCCACCAGGCTTGCTTTGAAAATCAGTTTGTTATTTCTTCTGTCCATGGTGGATATGGTGATCTTTCAAGAGAAAGAAGAGTAGATCAGAAGGGAAGAAGTAAAGTTAGTCTTCCGGTGAAATTGCCTTCTGCTGTGGTGAGGCCGATAGAAAGTCTCACAATGTATAATAATTATTATTAGAGTCATGGGTGTTCTTTTCTGAAGCACATGGCAAGCCTTATAAATGGATTTTTCCCAAACTACCCTGTTTCTCCAACAATATGGCCTCCCCCAATAGGAAGTCCCAGCATGTTTTATAGGCATGAAATGAAATTAAGCCCCTCCCCCAAATTAAGGCCTATATTAAAATATGCGAAATGGGGGGGGGGGGGAAATGGTGGGGGGGCTTGCCGTTAGGAAGTACTTTTGTTGCACACCCGGATATGGTGCTGCCTGCGTTGACCCTGATACGAAGTGCCCCACCAACGCCGAGGTCAACATCCAAGCCATCGCCGCCTGCCCACCCAAAGATGCAAGGGCGGGGGAAATTAAGTCACCCCCGAAAAGACGGCCTAGCCATTTTTTCGGGGCTCAAAAAAAAATAAGACCAGGCCTTATTATATGAGAAACACGGTATGTTTTTGAATAAATAACAAACTTCCCTGGCTACTATAAATAAACATCCTAAGAGAAATAAAAAGAGGACTGACTTAAAGTCATCTAGCTGGGCTTCTATGCCTAAGGCACAGAGATGGTATTCACCAACTTCTGACCACTGAAGAACCGGTAGCAGAAATTTTGAGTAATTCGGAGAACCGGCCAATACCACCTCTGATTGGCCCAGCCCCCATCTATTTTCTGCCTCCCATTGAGTGCCAGCTGATCGGCTGGGTCTTCTTTGGTTGCCCTGCCCAGGAGAACGGAGCTGGAAAGCAGATTAGTGGGGTGGGGAGGGAATGGAGATTTTGCAGTAACTTTCCCCCAGGAGAGGGGAGGAATGGAAATTTTACAGTATCCTTCCACTGCCACGCCCACCAAGCCACACCCACCAGGGCATGCCCACAGAACCGATAGTAAAAAAAATTGAATCCCACCACTGCTAAGGCAGGACTAGAACTCTGAGTCTCCTAGTTTCTATGCCTGCACCTTAACTACTACAGCAAACTGGCTCTCCAGTTTGTAATTATAATATGTAGTGATAATGTTAGCAATAGCTAAGAATTGCAACCAATACCATCCATGTGCAGTTCTAGCTCTATTGCTTATTCCTTCGCTTGTCCAACCAACATAGATACTTCAAGGTGTTACTTTTATACCTGGTTTGTGCAACCTTTCTTCCAGATGTAGCCCATCTTTTCACAAACCTCCTTCAAGATTTGGTAAGACTGGTTAGCATCCAATTTCAAAAAGAAACGGGTCATCCTCTTTACTAGACGTTGCCAGGGGTTCTAAGAGACACAAGACAGAAAATGCCAGAAAACTGTAAAGTGAGCAATTCCGTTGATGATTTGCCTGGAACCAATTTGATTTCCCAAAGTTTGTTGTTAAGGTTTTCATCGAAACAATGAATTTATCCTTTAATTTTGTTTAATTAAAACAATAATTAATTCCAATTATTATTATTAAATTCCAAAGCAAAGGATGGGGTTTAAAGAGGAAAGGAAAACCCAATGTAGAGGTAGTCCTCGGCTTACAACCACAATAGGGGGTCAGCATTTCCATTGCTAAGCTAAGCAGTTAAGGAAGTCGGGCTTGATTTTTTCCCCCCCGCAATAGTTGGGAAATTACAAATGTTAAGTGAATCATGCAGTCATTAAGCAAATTGGGCTCCTTCCCATACTGACTTTGCTTGTCGGAAAGCTGGCTGGGAAGGTTGCAAATGCCAATCATGCTGTTGTGGCCCGCCAGTGGCCAATGGAGCTGGCAGCAGATTGGGACAGTGAGGAGGTTGGGGAGGAACATGGGCCAGTCCTGGAGTCTGGGGAAGGCTGAGTACTCTGCGTCAGAGGCAGAGATGGGGTCAGGGCCATCTGACACTTATCAGCTACCTACGGAGTTGGACATCAGTGGGGCAGAAGAACAGATGGAGCCTGTTCCAAGTGTGCGCATGCGCAGAGCTGCCAGAAGAAGGGAACAGCTAAGGAACAAGGGTTGACTTGGGAGTAAAGCCATAGGTGGACGGTGAATGGCCCCTCCCATAGGGAATAAAAGAGGAGCGAAAGGGGAATGGGGTTTTGCAGGAGACAGTTAATTCATTTGGGTGAAGATCTGTTCCTGCATTCTTGCCAAGCGTTGTCTGCTACAGTGTGGTATCTGAAAGATATCGGTCTGGCAACTCTCCAAGCCTGATAAAGGTCTGTAATTGTGAACTATCTTGAAAGGCTGTTGTCCGGGACTTTGCTGGAGAGGAATTCACTGTAAACTAACTAAAAGGGGTTTACTGGGACGAGGAGTCGGCTTCATGCTGTTGGGGATGTCTAGGTCAGAACAGATGCATTCCTGGGATGCCGCAACCAGTGTAAATATATGCCAGTTGCCAAATGCCTCAATTGTGACTATGGAGATGCTGCAATGGTTGTTAAAAGCAAGGACTGGTCATAAGTCACTGTTATCTCGTGCCTTTGTAACTTCGAACAGCCTCTAAATGAATGGTTGTAAGTTGAGGATTACCTGTAGTGATTTAAGAACAAAGAGAAGGCAATCATTCCACCAGGCAGAGTTACCTGCGATGAACTTGGAGTGCCTAACATCTGGCTGTTCAGCAGCATGTGCTCAGGGCGGGCTGGTTGAGAGAAGCTAATCCCTTGCATCAATTTCTCAATATTGCCTGGGCTGCTGTCCCACAAGGAGAGCCCAGTTCTTGGTTCTGGCTGGGAATTGGAACAGATCTTTTTTTCCTCGCTGCCACAACAAAGACAGATATCATCACAATATTAGAATGTTTTTCTAGTATTGTACTTTCAGAAAGCAGACTATTGTCTGCGCTGGACTGTATGAGCCTTTATTTGGCATAGGGCTATTAAAGCTAATCCATACATATGACTAAGGTTCTCATTTTCCCCAACCAAATTCCAGATCTGAGCATATTCCAAGTTACTCAAGTGAGATCACTATCGGTACTAACGAGTCAAAATATCCAGCCAGCATGGATGGACACCCCAAACGGAAGATTAATTCAGACCAACCAATTGTTCACAGATCCAATTTATTATCCAATTACTTTTGGATCTTTAGTTTGATAGAGAAGATAGGGAGACATTGTGATGATGCAAGTCCATCAGAACGCGGAAAAACTGGTGGCCTTCCGTTGATACACATCATAGTTATACCTAATCTAGAACCATCTTGTTTGATAAGCAGCTTCTCTTCAGGATTTTAGGCCAGCAATTATCAAGCCCAACTAGAAGATTCTAGAGATTCAATTTGCCAATCTGTATTCTAGAGCCGTAGTGGCTCAGTGGTTAGAAAGCAGTATTTCAGGCTAATTCTGCTGACTCCTGACTGCCAGCAGTTCGATTCTTACTAGCTCAAGGTTGACTCAAGGTTGACCTTCCATTCTTCCACAGTCAGTAAAATGAGGACCCAGATTGTTGGGGGCAATATGCTGACTCTGTAAACTGCTTAGTGAGGGCTGTAAAGCACTGTGAAGCAGTATGTAAGTCTAAGTGCTATTGCTACTTCTGAGCTCTTATCCTGCCTAGAATACCCCAAATTTCATCTCGTCAGGCATGGTTCTGTTGCCTGTATGTATCTTAGGGAACTAATGAGAACCCATACCACAAACATTTACACAACAGTGCTGTTTCTGTGAAGTTAAGATTACTAGACACTACACATACACAAAGGTATCTTCACCTGTGTGCAACTTTTACAGGAGAGAAATCCATATCTGATCTAATGTGTTTAGAAAAACCTCCAGGGGAATCAGAAGGTCCTCCAGAAGAGCCCCAGGACCGCTTTATGCCTACAAAGACAGAGATGTCATGATTAGGATCTAAACAAAACAATTTAAGTAAAATCAAGTATTTCGAGGCCAGGCTAGGGCCTGCAGCTCTCTAGGGCTGTTGGATGGATTGAATATAAGCGGGTCATCTTTATTATGGTCACAGACCAGCACATATCAGCTTATATTCTTCTCTGAAGGATCAGAAAAAAACCAATCAATGTAGAATTACTAAATGTGAAACTCCCTGAATGAAAATGAGATAACTTTCATATTGTCTGCATTGTGCTTTTGTCAATTCAAAGTAAACCACTCCAAACTCAATTGCAGGAAATAGGATTTCAGCAACCGAGTAGTCACTGTCTGGAATTCACTACCTGACTCTGTTGTCACCTGCTCAAACCCCCACTCCTTTACCTTCAAACTAACCTCTATTGACCTCACCCCATTCCTAAGAGGTCTGTAAGGGGCGTGCATAAGCACACAAACGTGCCTACTGTCCTTGTCCTATTGTCCCCAATTATTCGTACCAATTTCATGTATTTATACTTACGTTTATTCTTATTTCTGTTATATTGTAAGCGTTTGACAAATCAAATAATTAAATAAATTCTCCCTTTTTGCTGCTAAAGCTAATAAAACAGGGACAGATTTTTTTCCTTCATGCCATAACTCTGCTGAACACTTAATTCCTGCAGATGTCTAATGTGTATGTACATTAACCCACACAGTGTGGCTGTAGCATTATAATTTATCCTCTTTATTGTCTTCTTTACTCCCCCTCTTATTGGTATTACTATTATTATTATTATTCTTTCTGTTGCTTTGCGAGCCCAAGTGCTTCTATACCGAAGAAAACTTTCTTGCGTGTTTAATCAGCCTTGGGTAAATAAAATATTCAATTCAATTCAAAGGACAAATAATAAGCTGATCAAGGCCTATTTTTCATACCTTACTGTCATTCAGGTGGTACAAATCACTCATGGGGGAAAAAATGACAAGTATTTACGAAATATCAATGTTGGACCTTCCAGATGGTGCTGAACTATATATACATCCAGCAGCCATAGCTGAGGGATGTTGGGAAGTGTAGTTTAGCAACACAGGTGAAAGTTTCACATTTCTACTTTATGCCTGTGACTATTTCAAACAAGCCAAATATAGGTGCATACTAAGAATCTAAGCCGAGTCTCAGTTAGCATCCTGAGAAAAAAAGTGACAGTGAAAAGAATAAAAAAAGAAATCTCATTGATAACTATTACTCCTAATTACTATTCATTGGTGGTTGATTGAAGATCAAAAACAAAAAAAATTTGAAGCATGACTTGCTCCTTCTGTGGGAAGCATGAAAATATTAAAGCCTCAAAAACTCCACAACTATATATATATAAAAACATGTGTCTGTTCCGGAATAACTCTGGAATGCCTAGACTAATTTCAACCAAACTTGGTACACAAATGACTTACCCTCTGGAAACAAATACTGTGGGGGTAAGACACCCCTAACACCTCTCGGAGTGTGTGTGTGTGCCTTAAAATGGCTTCTACTGTACATCACAGTGGACTTGCCATGGTAACGGCTTCACAGTACTCCACAAGGGGAATCCCTCTCAGCCCTCCAAGGAAACATCAGGCGATTGGCCAAGTGCAATAAAAAAAATGAAACACCAGCGTAGACAAGAAACCCCCGAGGAGAGGAATAGAAGACTTGCGACACTGCGTATACACACACGGTACAACAGTGTGAGTCCCAACTACTGGATTTTCTTGTCTAAAACAGGATTGGGATAAATAAATACCCAGGCAGTGCCGGGTTATCGGCTAGTAAGATGGATGTAAGATGGATGTCACACTAAGAGGGATGTGAAATACACTCACAAAGGTGCTTTCTCAAAAAGCAACTGGGCTTTAGTTTTTTTGCAGATGTTTCGCTTCTCATTCAAGAAGCTTCTTTAGTTCAGAATTGAAGAAGCTTCTTGAATGAGAAGCGAAATGTCTTCAAGGAAAAACAAAGCCCAGTTGCCTTTTGAAAAAAGCACCTTTGGGACATTCATGACCTGGATGACTTAAGAATCTCCATAGACAAAAATACACTCACCTTTCCTTAAAGGTTTTGTATACCATCTGTCTTTTGTAATGTCTGCAACAGTAAGCCTGGATGAGGGGTTTTCATTTAAGAGTTTGAGAAGCAAGGCTGCAAAATATATATATGAAGAATTAAACTGATATAAAAGCAACTTCGATTAAAATACTATATTGCGAAACATCTTCAAACAAAACTTTTTAACATTGGTTTTGCAATGTTCTTTGGATGATGAATCTGAGTCCATAAAAAAATTAACCCGTATTCTTCCTGGGTTTCTTCCAAAGGACATTACAGATCAACAGAGGGAGAAGTCATAGATTCGTGATGGCGAATCGGTGGCACGCGTGGCCACGGGTGGCACGCAGAGCCATTTATGCCAGCACGTAAACCACAGGCAAACTTACCTCACTGCACATGCATGTGCCTCACAGCTAATTTTTGGCTGTTTGAGGCCTTTTTCGGTCTCCCAGAGGCTTGAAAAGGCCTCTGTAGGCTGAATAGGCCTGTTTCATCACTTCCTGTAAGACTGGAAGTGATGAAATGTGCCTATTATTTGGCCTGCAAAGCCTGCAGAGGTTTTTTCAAGCCTCTGGAAGGCCGAAAAAGGCCTCAAACCAGCCAAAAAATAAGCTGTGAGGTGCAATGCAGGTAATGGGGCATTGGGGGGGGATTGTGCACGCATGCGCAAGGGTCGTGGGGAGGGGGGAATGCATTGTCTTCTGGGGCTGGCACACGAGCGCGCGCACACACACACGCACAATTTTTGGCACAGGAGCCCAAAAAGGTTAGCCATCAATGTCATAGATAATATTTTGGATTAGAGACAGGATTATTTAATTTGCTGACGTACCGAGAGGCAATGAATCGATCTTCTTCCATGGGGAAAGATATGTCTTTCTTTCTTTCCAATCACAATATTCTTGACAAGTTTCGGCAGGCTGGTCCCATGGCAATTCTGCAGGAAAGGAAACCCCATTTTAGAGCCAAATTTAACAAAAGGTTATACAGAAGATTCCTAATTAATCGATATTCCCAATAAATAGGCGCCTGCCCTTCATTTTATAAGAATTCCTATTAGGAAAAAGGAATTAAGACTGTAGGTAGCTCTTACCTCCTGCTAACATCGCAGTAAGCACAATTCCACATGACCAAACATCAACAGGCTCAGCGTGAAATTCTTTCTTTTTCAGGACTTCTGGGGCCAGGTATGGAAGCGTGCCACATATCTTGTTCAGCAGTCGCTCACAGCCATTATATTTAAATACAGTAGCGAGCCCGAAGTCTGAGATCTTGAGGTTGTCTGAGCAAAGCACAAAGGACACTGCGTCATCCTTCACATTGGATTAATTCAAATGAAATCAATGGAAAAGCACTCAAGAACCCAGAAACCCTGAGGACAGATAAACCTCCAGGTGGCCTCAACGACTCCCTAAAAAGGATGCAAATGACCAGCTGTCTGCAAGGAGTATAAATCCTTCCATTGCCCACCATCCAGCCAGAGCTGAAGAAGCTTCTTGGATGAGAAGCAAAATGTCTTCAAAGAAAAAAACAAGAAACTTCAGTTGCCTCTTGAAAAAGCACCTTTGGGACAACCATGACCTGGAAGACTGAGAATTTCCATAGACTTTTAACCCAGAAAAATATCCAGGAGGCTGAAGAAGAGGCAAAGAGATCTCGAGGTAAAGAACAGAGGTCCCATATCCAGCATTTCGCTCATGACTTTAATGGATAGATTGGGAAGAGAGGAGAAGAGTATACAAACTACAGGTAGTCCTTGACTTACAACAGTTCATTTAGTGATCGTCCAAAGTTAGAACGGCATTGAAAAAATTGACCAATGGCTGTTTTTCACACTTATAACCGCTGCAGCATCCCCATGGTGACATGATCAAAATTCAGATGCTTGGCAACTGGTTCATACTTATGACCGTTGCAGTGTTCTGGGGTGACGTGATCACCTTTTGCGACCTTCCGACAAGCAAAGTCAATGGAGAAGCCAGACTCACTTAACAACCTGATTACTGACTTAACTGCACTGATTCACCTAAAACCTGTGGCAAGCAAGGCCATAATATGGGGCAAAACTCATAAATCCCTCACTTAGCAACATAAATTTTGGGCTCAATTATGGTCGTAAACCGAGGACTATCTGTACACCCTTCTCATTGCGATGACCCAGGGTGGGATACAAAACAAACACAGTTACAGAAAACAGGTGAAGCCCCTTTTATTCCTTCACTTT
The DNA here is from genome assembly GCF_049901735.1 of Notechis scutatus. Taxonomy (NCBI): domain Eukaryota; kingdom Metazoa; phylum Chordata; class Lepidosauria; order Squamata; family Elapidae; genus Notechis; species Notechis scutatus. The sequence goes on from NC_142015.1 coordinate 16,729,584, forward strand.
GCTTCCAAGCTCCAAACATCCTTGATGGAAGACAAAAAAACTCCCACACAAACAGTTACACGAAGAAGGAAAAAAGCAACACAAACCAGGCAAGATAAGGGCTGGAGGATGTCCACAGATAACACACACTGGGAAGGACGCCAAACTCAGAGAGGAACTATAGAGATATTTACACGCTTTGTTTCCAGCGTTTGCCAGTATGCAGGTCCAAACTCTTATTCAGTTGTCACAGCTGCAGCCCATGAAGGGGATCATGGCCCTCTCCTCCCGAGGAGACCACGTCTCTCCCTTATCCTCTCCTCCCTGCGTGCCCTAGGATGGATAGGGGATGGGCCTGGGTCTGACTGCCCAGCTGGCCTCTGCCTTTCCCCAGCTTCCTCCAGAACCTCTGGAGCCACACTTCCACTCCCTGACGGCTGTTCCTCCTCTCCCTCAGAGTCAGTCTCTACCAGGGGCACGACACTCATCTTCGGTGACCCCCTAGAGTAAGAAGCTCTGCAGCAGGCAGACTCTGCAATCCACATCCATCTGTGACAGGAGCTGGCAACTCTTCTGACTTAAGAGTGAAGACTCTTGAAATGAAGGGTTTCAAAAGGAAGCTTTTATTAAGCAGAAGTGAAAGCATGTCATTCAAAGCAACGTGTGATGATCCATGACGGGATACAAAACAAACACAAAAACAGGTGAAGCCCCTTTTATTCTTTTACTTTGCTTCAAAGCTCCAAATATCCTTGACTGGAGACAAAAAACTCCCCCACAAGCAGTTACGAAAAGGAGGAAATGCCATTTAAACTAAAAAGGCCTATACATTATAAAGAGTAAAAACAACACAAACCACACTGAAGCAATTAAGGGAATGAGGCAAGATAAGGGTTTGAAGATATCCACAGATATCGGAACACACACTGGGAAGGACATCAAACTCAGAGAGGAACGACAGGCTAGGGACATTTCCACGCTTTGTTTCCAGCACTGGCCCATACGCATGTCCGTCCTTTTAACCAGTTCTCACAGCTGCAGCCCATGAAGAGGATCAAGGGCCTTTCCTCCCCCATAGACCACGCCATTCACGTCTCTCCTTTATCCTCTCCTCCCTATGTGCCCTAGGATGGAGAGGGGATGGGCCTGGGTCTTCCTCTGACTGCCCAGCCTCCTCCACAACCTCCGGAGCCACACTTCCACTCCCTGTCGGCTGTTCCTCCTTTCCCTCGGAGTCAGACTCCAACACGGGCATGAAACGTCTGATCTGTCTTAGGCAGGCAAGTAGAGTTAAAGCCACAAAGACCCTTCCCTTTAGCCAGATATTGATTCAGCCAATCCACAGGTGTGAAGATGTTATTGTCCCAGATCGCTCTGGGAAGAGAGATAAGCATGCATTCCCATGGCCATCTTCCACCGGCTATTAAAGTGAAACACCCCAGATGGCTTTTCCTCCTATCCATCTGGCGCCAGGATACAAGTTATAAAAATGCCAGTATCACTTTTAGGGATCTGACACTGCCCCTATCCTCATTGCAAAAGGAGTTCTGCAGAAACTTAGCCCGTCACTCTGTTTTTCCATCCAATCAACTTTTGCTGTGGTTCAGACAGAAATTGGTTGAGTGAAAGATTACAGATTTTTTTTTTTTTGTGTGGTGTGGTTGACAAAATACAGAGAATGTCTCTCTCTCTCTTAATTCAGTACTGGTGGGATTCCCAAGATTACTGGGTGAGTATTAGCTGAAAAACAGAAATTTGGACTAGGAATAGTCTGTCTGAAGACTGAAATGAATCCTCGGTTTTCTGGCAGCAAGCATTTTTCCTCCTCTATAACCAGGAGTGGGCTGCTACTGGTTCAGGCGAACCGGTAGCTAATTTTATCATTTTTAATTACCGGTTCGGTGAACTGGTAAATCCCACCCCTGGCTGGCCCTGCTCACCCCGCTCCACCTCTCCCAGGAGTTACCACGCAGCCTGTTTTGGATGCCAGTTAAGTGCAGGCCCCGGCTGGAGTCTTGGGGAGGGTGAAAAATGGGCCTCCTGGAGGTTCTGGAAGGCTGAAAATGGGCTCGTTTCCAGCCTCCAGAGGGCCTCCGGCGCCTGGGGAGGCCATTTTCGCCCTCCAGAGGCTCGAGGAAAACCTCTGGAGTCTGGGGAGGGTGAAAAATAGGCCTCCCAGAAGTTTGGCCTCCACAGAGCCTCCGGAGCCTGAGGAGGCCATTTTTGCCCTCCCAGAAGCTTGAGGAAAGCCTCCGGAGCCCGGGTAGGGTGAAAACAACCCTCTGCCGTGGTGCAGGAGACGGACTAGGCCACGCCAATACCCACACCCACCCAGCAACTGGGCAGAGAACCGATTGCTGGAAATTTTGAAGCCCACCCCTGCCTATAACCCTAAGGTTTTAGGGTACAAAAGAAAAATTACGTACCTCTTGCATCAAGCAGCAGATTCTCTGGCTTAATATCCCGATGTGTCACTCCTATGCTATGGAGGTAGACCTTATAGAAAAAATGTTATTCTATTAATTCTTTTTTTTTTTTTTTTTAATAAACAATATACAAACAAACAAAACATAAAACGTAAGAACATAAAACATCTTTTCTAAAAACTGCTTATTAAGTTTTAACCAAACAAATAAAACATCTTGTTTAAGTACAGCATAGTTCCAAATTATCACATTTCCATACAAGCACAATTTAATATGCATCTTGTGTATTCAACTTCATATCTTATTACTTTTTCCAAATTCTCACTATTTTTCCCTTTACTTCTATTCAATTTTATTCATTAAACTTATACTTTCATCTGTCTTATTTACAATTTCATGTTCTCATCCAACATTCTTAATTCTCAATAAACATAAACAAACAAAACACGTAACATGAAAACATAAAACTTTTTTTTAGAAAGCGGCTTATCCCGGGTTACATCTTTTTGTACAGACATAAATCAAATTCATGCTCACCTTATATACTATTTCGTATCTTATTTACTTCATCTCAATTTAAATCATTATACTTGTATCTTTTGTCTGTTCTTTTTCAATTATCTATTTATCTTTTCTCTTTAATACAAAATTTTTCCTGTAATCACTGGTTGAAGTATGACGCTTTTCTATCTTTTCCCCAAATTTAACACTTAAAATAATACATATTTTCCATTCTGGTTCTGCTTAGTACATTCTACGTAACATTTTAAAATAAAAAACATAATAAGCTTACAGTATAGTAAAAACAATGTTCCATAACAAATTAATTAATTCTATTAATTCTTTTTGCCCACATCAACTTCAAAATAGAATGTGAGCAATCAGTGAAAAGTCAGCATAAAGAGACTCACCACGCCAGCGATTAGCTGGTGGAAAAATCTCTGTGCTTCTGATTCTGGCATGCCGATATCAGGCTCTGAAATAAAATAAAATAAAAATTATTGTTATGCAGATACTAAAATAATCTACATCATCAGTAACTTCTTTTCCCCACTAGAATCCTGCATTTTAAAACAGTATAGTGACACTAATGCCAGTAGAGGATTAAGTTTAAGAAAGAGATATTTCATTCTGCAACTTGACTAACTTGTATTTACTAATTTGCCGCCCATATCATTTCTAAGCAACTGAGTGGCGCAGTGGCCTAGAGGTGGAGCTCTCACCTCACAATCTGTGAGGCTGTGAGTTCGATCCTAGGTAGAGGCAGATATTTCTCTCTCTGGGCATGGTGAGAATATATCTGCTGAACAAAACTCCGCATTGGCGACAGGAAGGGCATCCGGCCAGTAAACACTCAGCTCCATTCAGTTGCCCATACTCCTCCCCACAAGGGATTAGGGGGTTATTAAAAGGAGATGATAATGGTTTCGAAGCAACTCTGGGCAGCATACAGCATGTAGACATTAAAATTAACAACAAATATGCCTAACCCAATAAAATGACAATACCATCAAAGTAAAATCATGATCAGAAGATTGGGAAGAAGGGAGGATTAGCTCTTAATTAACCCATCCAATTTGGAATCTTTTTAACTGATATTAGTTTATTTTAAGGCTGGCTTGTTATAGATGCATTTAAATAACCCTGAAAGAATAAGACAACCAAACAGAGTTGCAATTAAACCATGTCCTAATTGTAGAGGCAGTTTTATATCACAAATCTTTTGAATTCTTCTATATTTTCATGTTAAATTGAACCCAAGCATAAATTGCATAAAATAAGCAACATATTAAAAAAAGAGATAATCTAACTCCTCTGCCAGTGGTGATGCCTTTTCTTTAACCAGCCTGCGGGCAGAAGTGGTTTGATTCCAGAATGTTGGCTTGTAGTAGCTGGGTTTTTTTTTAAACATTTTTAATGATTTGTACACTGTGCTCAGCTACAATAAAAATTGCTTGGTTTAGTTTTGGTATGCTATTGAATTCAACCAACCATGGTTTATACAGCAAACAAACCATGATGGGGCATATAAACTGGGTCTTATATAAATTGTCCCATGGAGACAATTAGACAATTTAGCATGGAGAGCACTTGCCTATGAAGTCTCCAAGAGTCAGACACAACTGAATGGATAAAACAGGGGTGTCAAACTTGGTTTCATTGCGGGCCGCATCACAGTTGTGTTTGACCTTAGGCGGCCGGGTGGGCATGGCCAGTTTGTCGTCACTCATGCCAGGGGGCACTTGTGGTAACCCGAGTGGGGATCCTCTTGTAGCCCTCTGCCAGCTAAAAGGGAGCCCAGAAGGGCTGCACGTGACTCTTCTGAGCTCTGTTTTTGCTGGCAGAGGCACCGTGGGCCGATCCTTCACTATTTCCAGGGTGGCCCCATGGCCCAGATCTAAGCACCCCAAGGGCCTCGGGGATCCAGCCCATGGGCCTTGAGTTTGACACCCCGGGATAAAACAATAAATTGTACCACTGTGAAAAATAGGAAATAGATCCAACCGAACTAAAATAATCCAACTAGTTTGAGTTGCCTTTCTTATAGCCACACGGGAATTCCCACAAGATTCCTTCATAGTAAAATAACACTATTGTCCCTAGATTGTACCGAAGTCATTGTGTGGCACCCTACAGATTCTCCCATACCTATTCGGTCAAAGAGCTCTCCCCCACTGCAGTATTCAAGGAAGAGGTACTGAATAGTGCCTTCTCGACGATGCCCAAAGAATTTCACAATGTTCTCATGAGTCAACATTTTGTTGATACAAATCTCCTTCCTGATCTGATCCGGACATTCAGCGGCACATTTTATATCCACCATTTTCACCGCAACCGCTTCCTCGGTGTGCCTATTCACAGCTAGTTGAACTCTGAAGAGGAGATCAAAGACAAGTTTGCAAACAGCAATAGCGCTTAGACTTATATGCCGCTTTACAGTGCTTTATGTCCCTCACTAAGCAATTTACAGAGCCAGCCTATTGCCCCCAACAATTTGGGGCCCTCATTTTACCCACCTTGGAAGGATGGAAGGATGAGTCAACCTTGAGCCTGGTGAGATTCGATCTGCCAAAATGCAGGCAGCCAGCAGTCAGCAGAAGTAGCCTGCAGTACTGCCCTCTAACCACTGCGCCACCAAGGCTCACTCAAATAAGTTTTCTATCCTGGAAATTAAGATCAATATAGCTTTGCCCACCATCCACTTTTCTTCTACAGAAAATGGGGGGGGGGGGGACCCCTTAACTTAAAACACATGATTTTCCCCATTCTGTAATTCTTCAGTATCATGAATTACAATTTGCAGCTCATCCTTTTTCTACAGGCTTTATTTGAACTCAGTGTTTTATGTGTTCACGTCAGCAACTTACTCTCCATAAGCCCCTTCACCGAGAGTCTGCACTAAGTCCCAGTCTTCCACAAACGGCACTGCCATTTTCACAACCTGCACATCTGCTACAAATATTTGAAAATAAAAAGAAATTTATTTATTTAGCACACATATATAGCTGCCCATCTCACAAAAACATGACTGTGGGCAGCTTACAACGTAACAACGGTTAAAAACTCCATATAAATAAAATAAACATATAATGCCAAGAATTACAAAATATGGCTACCAGGTACTCATTAATATCTCTCCCTCTCTCTCTCTCACACACACACACAATTTACTAATATATTACTAATATGGTGTGTGTATACATACACACACACACACACACACACACACACACTCCTATGGTGTGTGTATGTATATATATAAAATTTATTTACTTATTTATTCCTGTTTATTAGTAAATGAACTGAAGAAACAAAAGAAATGAACATACATATACATATACATACATACATATATACATACATACATATAAAATTTTTCAATCCATTTACTTGTTCATTTACTAATAAACAGGAATAACTAAGTAAATAAGCCCAGGAGGGTGAATCTAAGATATAACTGCTCATGTGAATCTTGAAACTTGAGTAACAGATAACTAATTGGGAAAAAAGCCCAAAATAAAACAGATTAGTCTATTGCTAGTAAGTCAAAAATTCATCCTACTTATCCATCCTTTTCCAGTCAACTTTTTTTTTTATGCTGGATGAGCAGAAAATTCAGTGCCTTTCCCTATACGTGTTTCCCTTTTGCTTATGACCCAGAATAGGTTTCCCAACCTTAGCCACTTTAAGTTGTGTGGACTTCAGCTCCCAGAATTCCCCAGCTAGCATAAAGAATTCTGGGAGGTGAAGTCCATGCATCTTAAGAAGCTAAAGTTGGGAAATTCTATCCTAAAAGGGCAAGAGTGATTTGCAGAGGAAAAAAAAGATGCTTGGGAAGACACAGGGGAGGAGAAAGGCTTGAGGTATCACAAGCTACTTTCTCCTAAATAAAACAAATTGAACCTGTGGCCCAAAATCCACTGTTGATGCAACCTACACACAGAAACACATATTGTTTACACATTGCAAGAAGCAATGTAACCTTCCTCAGGTCTGAAGGCAGACTGATGAAGGAAGGTTATTTCCATCCATCTTCTGCACCAAGAACCAGCAAATTGCTATAAATCTGGTAATCTAGAATCCTCTTTCCTATAAGAACCCCCCCCCCCAACAACTTACACAGAAGCATAGAAATTACACTCCAGAACGTTGCTCTCAAGCGTAGCAACTCATGTTGTGTGGACTTCAACTCCCAGAATTCTCCAGGCAACACAGCTGGGGAATTCTGGGAATTGAAAGTCCCTGTCTATCAAAGTTACCTTTTTTAACTATAAAGTTACTAAACTGTAAAACTTGTTTGGTAACAAGTACCAGGGTGGCCTTGGTTTGGCTCAAACGCCTAAAATCCAACCAACTCGAAGGCCCCGTTACCCAAAGAGCATAATCCGTGCACAAAGGTGCAATTAACAAGAGCAGACTCGGGGAGACCTAAGGATCACGCTTGGGATGAAGGTGGGGGGTTCCACTAAAGAAGAGGTCTCCAAACTTGGCAACTTTAAGACTGATGGACTTCAACTCAAAGAATTCCCCAGCTAGCATAAAAATTCTGGGAGGTGAAGTCCATGCATCTTAAGATGCTAAAGTTTGGAAAACTTATCCTAGAACACCATCCCTGCACAAAGGTGCAGTTAACGACAGCAGACTCGGGGTGCCCTAAGGATCACTCTTGGGTTGAAGGCGGGTTTTCCCCTAAAGCAGAGGTCCCCAAACTTGGCAACTTGAAGACTGGTGGACTTCAACTCCCAGAATTCTCCAAGCAACACGGCTGGGGAACTCTGGGAGTTGAAAGTCCCCATCTATCAAAGTTACTTTTAGTAACTATAAAGTTACTATAAAGTAACTATAAAGTTACTAAACTGTAACATTTGTTTGGTAACATGTACCTGGGTGGCCAACATTGTTTCAAACGTCTAAAATCCAATCAACTCCAAAGCCCTTCTCCGTTACCCAAAGAGCACCATCTAGGTACAAAGGTACAGTTAACGACAGCAGACTCGGGGTGCCCTAAGGATCACTCTTAGGGTGAAGGGGGGGTTTCCCCTAAAGCAGGGGTCCCCAAACTTGGCAACTTGAAGACTGGTGGACTTCAACTCCCAGAATTCTCCAAGCAACACGGCTGGGGAACTCTGGGAGTTGAAAGTCCCCATCTATCAAAGTTACTTTTAGTAACTATAAAGTTACTAAACTGTAAAATTGGTTTGGTAACATGTACCCGGGTGGCCAACCTTGTCTCAAACGTCTAAAATCCAATCAACTCCAAAGCCCTTCTCCGTTACCCAAAGAGCACCATCTGGGCACAAAGGTGCAGTTAACGACAGCAGACTCGGGGTGCCCTAAGGATCACTCTTGGGGTGAAGGGGGGTTTCCCCTAAAGCAGGGGTCCCCAAACTTGGCAACTTGAAGACTGGTGGACTTCAACTCCCAGAATTCTCCAGCCAGCAGAGCTGGCTGGAGAATTCTGGGAGTTGAAGTCCACCAGTCTTCAAGTTGCCAAGTTTGGGGACCCCTACCCTAAAGGGAGAGCAACCCACTTGGCTCAGCGAGTAGATAATACTAAATGTTGGGGGGAGAGAGAGCAGCTGAATAAGGGGGGGGGAGGGGCGGAGTTGTACCTGCAAAAAGGAAGTTACCTTCCCGAACCGGGCGCCCCCTTTGCTTTGCAACTCCCTGTTCGAATGGGGAGGGGAGGGAACGCAAGTGACCTCCCTTCCCCGGAACCCCAGGCGACGAGGGTTGGGTGAAAGGGGGGCAAGGCCGGCCTGTCCGTCCAGAGCCCGGAGCCCCTCCCGGGACAAGCCCACCCCCCCCCACTCACCCCCAGCCTCTCCCTTCCCGTTGCTCGGCTGTAGGGAGAGCCCGAGTCCCGACGGCTCCTGCCCGGTTGCGCTCACCCGCCTCCTCTTCCTCCTCCGGGGCTCTCTCTCTCTCCGAAAACGCCGCTTCCCGCCAAAGCGCGTCGCAAGCCGGGCCGCCCAGCGAGCGGAGGCGGAGGATTCCGGCCACGGCTCCGCCCCTTGCCCGGACTCAGCCCCCTTGCTCCAGCCGGGGAGGGAGGGAGGGTGGTCGGCGCGAAAGGCTGCTTGGTTCCGGCTGCGGGTCCGCCACGGCTACAGACTAACTAGTTAGTAGTCCGTCTCAAAGCAACGGTGGGGGAGAATCATTAAATCAGGGGTCTTGGCAGCTTTAAGATTTGCGGACTTCAACTCCCAGAATTCCTCCTCCAACGTCATGTGAGCTCAGGAATTCTGGGAGTTGAAGTCCACAAGTCTCAAACTGGCCAAGTTGGAAGACCCTTGCATTGAAGGAGGCAAGGAGGAGGGACAGAATGAAAGGCGAATGGCAAAAATTAAAAGGTGCTTTTGTAAAAGTTATGTTAAATAGTTAAATTGAATTGTTACATCCTCCCGCAGCAAGTTGGCCGCCGTGAGTTGCTTGTAGCAAGTTGGCCGTGGTGAGGAGGGTTGTGGCAAGTTGTTCCTTTCCCTCCAGCTGCTCTCGGCCTCGGAGGCTAAGAGAGTTGGGCACATGTGGTTGAAGTGGTGGCGAGGGATACCTCGGGAATCTGCCTCCTGTGTGCCCCGGAGCTTTTAAACCAGGGGTGTCCAGGCATGGCAACTTTGAGACTTGTGGACTTCAACCCCCAAAATTCCCTAGCCAGCATAGTTGCCTGGAGAATTCCGGGGATTGAAGTCAATACAATGCAGGTTTGCCTGGAGAATTCTGGGAATTGAAGTCAGTACAATGCAGGTTTGCCTGGAGAGTTCTGGGAATTGAAGTCAGTACGATGCAGGTTTGCCTGGAGAATTCTGGGAATTGAAGTCAATACAATGCAGGTTTGCCTGGAGAGTTCTGGGAATTGAAGTCAATACAATGCAGGTTTGCCTGGAGAGTTCTGGGAATTGAAGTCAATACAATGCAGGTTTGCCTGGAGAATTCTGGGAATTGAAGTCAATACAATGCAGGTTTGCCTGGAGAAGTCTGGGAATTGATGTCTATACAATGCAGGTTTGCCTGGAGAGTTCTGGGAATTGAAGTCAATACAATGCAGGTTGAGAATTACCTGTATAAAGTTACGAAGGTTGAGAAATACTGTTCTGGAGTATAATTTGTATGGCCTTAGCCATGCAAGTGGTCGTTTATAGGAAAGGCAGTTCTAACATTTCCAGACTACAACAAAATGCTGGTTCTTGGTCTAAAAGATGTATGGAAATCACCGTCCCAGAGATATTTTCTCTTTGGGAGGAGGTGGAAAATCCTTGCGCTAATCTGAGCAGGACCAACCTTGGAGCACCTGAGTGACTTCCCAGGCATTGTGCACCATCCAAGTCTCCAAATCCCAGGATTGCTTCTTGTTAGGTTTTAGGGTGCCCCAAAGCATCAGAATGGGTGGGACAACCTGTTTGGTTTTAAGGTACCTGGAATAGATCTTCTGCTTTTGGTTTGTTTCTTTAAAAAAGTTGGGGGAAGGGATTTTTTCCCAGGACTTTGTCATATTTCCCATTATCTGGATTGGAAACTCTGGAATTGGACAGGTAAGAAAGCAGGTAAAGCAGGTAGAGGTGATCATTCGAAGAGATGTGTTTCGCTTGCCCCAAAGGTACAAAGCCTGGTGCAAATTGTCCTGAACTGCAAGGAATATTTTACGTGCAAAACTAAGGTGTGTTGTTTGGACCTGTCAGTACAAGTGCTTAAGAAATTATTTTCACAAGCAATCAGGAGACATTTCTGAAGGCTTATATAAAACTGTTCAGACCTTTATTATGAGTGTCTTTGTTTAAAGGCAGCCTACAGCAGGGATGGGAAAATGGCAGAGTTCATAAAATAACACAAAATGCCACTTCATGCAATAACTTGCATTTCCTTTATTGCAGCAGCCTCCTGGGCAATACCAAATGCAATCTCAACCAGGGATTTTAATTCCTGCAGTCTAAGCCCATATTTCATTTTAAGATCCTAAGATTTATCCAATGCAATATATACTTGTAGCAGCACTCTCCCAGATTTCCCCCGTTTTATTTTAATCAAAAGTAAAACAGGAGCACCTTCAATCATATAGCTCCTTCTTTAAAACACACCTAAAATTTCTGAAAAACTAGTTTTCATAATTTACCTCAGTGTGTTAGCAGCGAGGTCTCCTATAGATTTTTGTACCCCTTTTCGTCAGGAATATCTTGTATCATACTCTACAAAACTAAATGATCAGTTAGGGACCAAACCCATCCATTTATATCACTGGAGTATGGACAAAAAAAAATTCTTTAGAAGAACAAGTTGAGAGAACTAATTCAATTGCTGACACCCTCTTGAGCTACAAATTGTATCCATTTATTTGTTATTTAATTATTTATAAAAATTATAAGCTGCCCATCTTGACCTTAAGGTCACTCTGGGCAGCTATAAATTTTGTTCGTTTAAATCAGCTCTCAAATTTGGCCCACCTAGATCAGGGGATCCCAACCCCTGGTCCCTGGACCAGCACTGGGCTGCAGCATGCCAAAAACTGGGCCGTGCAAACAAGCGAAGCGCCATCCCTGCAGGATGCAGGCAGCACACAAAACCATGCCCCCTCGGGTCCGCGGAAAAACCTTTCCCATGGAACTGGTCCCTGGTACCCAAAAGGTTGGGGCCACTGATCTAGATCTATTGGGCAGAAATTCTTTCTAGCCGTTGTGGTTCGCCGGCAGCAGGTGCGGATGGCTGAGGTCTGAGAGAGCAAGGACTGAGATGAGGGGCCTGCGTGTGATGCAGGGATGGGGCCAGGACCATCAGGGAGTGGAGTGCTGCCTTCGGAGATTGTGGAGGCTGGTAGCAGTGAGGAAGAGGTCCCCAAGGAGCCCGTGCCCAGCATGTGTGCATGCAGGGCTGCTCGAAGGAAAGAGCAGCTGCAGCAGCAGCACAGGTGACTCGGGAGTAAGGCTGCAAGGTAATGGCTCCTCCCTGAGAAGATAAAAGCAGGCTGAGAAACCACAGTTCTTTGCAGAAGGCAAAGAACTTTTACACTCGAGCCTGGTGGATATTAGGAATATCTGAGATGATGTTTGGAGACTCTTCGATTTATTGTTTAGGAACTTTATCTGTTGTTCTTGGCAGCCTTGCAAAAACTTAGCAAGGCTCTTTCTTATCGGAGCGAATTAGTTGGAAGCGGCTTTTTATCTGTGAAGAAACAGGATTCGTAAAAGAAACATTAAAAGGCTGTGCTGCTACCTTTGTCTTGTGTTTGCTCTCTTGGAAACAGGTTTGGGTCAGAACACTAGCTCCAGTTTAGGGAGCAATGGAATAAGGAAAACTGATTTTAGCTACCGCTGTGAATTATCAAGATACAAGGTAGAAAGAAATTAACAGGAATCCACGTTTTCCACACCCTTTTAATATCCTTTCATAAAGCTACTCCTTCTGATTTGGTAGCGGGTTTGTATTTATAAAAATCATAATACAGGTTCATTACATGAAGATGGGATTCCTTGGGCAATTAAATCCCAGTTCCATGCTGACAAAGAGTATAAAAACCATCTGTTTCACAAAGGCTCAATCAGTGCTTATTGTGGTACATCTGAAAGGCTGGTTACGTTCTTGACAATCCACGATTATCCAAATCCTTTACCTGTTAAAACAAAATTTAATTTTTAGGGTTGTCTTTTTTTTCAGTTTTATAAGTAGAAAGGGTAATAAAAGCCAAATAAAAACTAGAAGCTATTTGCAACTTTCCACGCCGGCTTCCCACAAGGAAAGTCAACCGGGGAAACCAGGTTTAGTTTCATGACCACATGATTCATTTAACTGCACGAATTTACTTAACTACTATAGCAAAAAAAAAAAAAAAGTTGTAGAATGAGGCATGACTCACTTAACGAGCTTGCTTCACAGGGGAAATTCTGGTCTTAATTGTGGTCAGTAGTTGAAGTTATACATATCAACTCTCAGTTATGATGAAATTCCCCCCCAAAGTACTGTATATGGTTGCATATGGTGGACTTACTTTATATATTCGAACTAGCCAGTGTTCTGTGGTGTAAGCTTCTTCCAAAACATCAAGCTCAAAATCTTTGTTGCCAATTTCAGCGTTTCTCACTCGGTCGTAACCTGGTGGGCGTTCTAAACACAAAGGAAAGCAAAGCGTGGCTGAAAAAAACCTTCCTTGTTGACCAACCATTCCTCAACCTATGACAGTGATGGCTAACCTTTTCGCGTGCCGGAAGTGTAATGCAACCCCTAATGCAATGCATGCGTGACCCCCCACACACGTGCCTCTGTGCATGCGCCTCTTGCCAGCCAGCTGATTGTCAGGTATCTGCCGTGCATGCACGCACACCCCATGCCTCTGCACATGTGTGTGCATCTCCCACGCGCGCCGAGCCCCCGCACATGTCCAGCAGATACCCAACAATCAGCTGGCTGACGGGAGGCGTGCATATGCATGTGCAGTGGACCTGATCTGGGATGACAGCTCGTGTGCTGGCAGAGATGGTTCTGCGTGCCACTTCCAGCAGGCATAAGTTTGCCATCACGGACCTATGAATTCCATGTATCCTGCCTTAAGAAAAACACATTTAAGCTCTTTTAAAACTGTAGGTAACTTTTTTTTTTAACCAATTATGCCTGTGTCTTGTTCCATGTCAAGCTCAGAGAACAAGCACAGAGTAAAGAGGATTGCACTATACGGCCACCTCGTGATATAAATTCCAAGTTCTCATAAAACAAATAATACAAAAGACTATTGGCAGAAAGCATAGCTGCACCAGAAATAAAACTGGAATACAAATCTGTGGTCCAAGTTCAAAATGCTTCCCAAATACTCAAAACAAGAGGAATGCAGGGGAATTCACTGGAAGCAAGCAATTAAATTTGGAACTTAGCGGTAAAAGGAAACCAGGCTGCTAAAGAACACAGTGGCTGGACACCATCAAGGCAGATGCCAGCCAGAGCATAGAACAACTCAAAGAAGTAGCAAAGGATCGGAGATTACTACTATCTATCCCATGCTGGAGAATTTAATAAAAACCTAATTTTCTAGAGAACAAAAGAGAACAAAGCACCTAAGACACGGAAAGTGCAGAGAACAGCCTATAGAAAAAGGGAATGTCCCCAAAATTAACTCCTCAATAATATTGCAAACTATAGACAACATCACTCACTTGCTTCTGTGTAGACCTGTCCAAAACGGTAGTAGCACATCTTATACATAAGGCAGTTAAGCAGCACTGGGGAGCCCTCTCGGTCTACCCGGAACTCTCCAGTGGGTGTGTAGTAATCATGTTCCTTTATGTGCTTGCCGGTTTCTGTGCTTCCTCCAATTCTCACCATCCACAAGAATTTGTTGATGTCTGTGGAACAAAAAAGTAACACAATTGACAATACAATTCATCAGGGATGCAGGAGCCTTTAACCTCCTAGTATCAGAGATCCTCCAGAAATCACTCTCTGTTGCTAAATTAACCACATTACACCAGCAGGAAAAAATCTCACTCTGGATCAATGTTTCTCAATTTCAGCAAGTTTAAGATGTGTGACTTCAACTCCCAGTATTCCCCAGCCAGCCATGGGATGGTTAAAAAGTAGAAAAATATAATTCTGGATTAATAAGGCCATCTGGTTTGGATTTTTTAAATACAGAAAACATGAAGAATATAAGAAGCAATTTATCAGCAGCTGTACTGAGGTGGATTTATGTAGGGATGTGCAAAATCCAATGCCTCAGGAACCCTGAAAGGTCCTTTCAAGGGAATAAAAACATAGCATTACCATCTGAGGAATATCCAGTGAGGCCTCCAAATATCACTAGCACGTAACTGACATCCAGTTCCCTCATGATCTCATAAGCCCGCTCTTCAGTGGATGCCATGGCCTGGAAACACACATCAGCTCATAAATTCAACCTTCATCAATTTGCTGAGGTATAAAAATATGCTGTTATTATTTTATGCAATCTATCCACCACCACCGCAATCATAATGCGTGCTAGCGATTTACAGCTAGAAAAGGAACGAATAAGGATCTAACACCTGCATTCAGAATGCCTTGAAGGTGTAAAGGTAATCATGATTTTTTTTTTAAAAAAAACAAACCTATGCCTTCACTATTCAGAATACAATGAAAATTATGGAAATAATTCATAAGGATTCAGCACCTACCTGTCCAACTCGGGAAATATGTGTATTATTCCAAGTATTATTATCCACAAGGATGGTTCGATTTGCCATAGCTGTTATCTGATAACCATAATCCCACCACGACATAACTTTTGCATCCTGAGCTCAAACAAAAAGACAATCTGTAACATTTCATTGGACTTGCAAATAATGGAATAAATGTTTATGAGCTGATTTGCAATGGTATATGGTGAAAAAAGTTGTTATAAAACACGTATTTTGTATACTAGTTTGTATCACAAGTTTTTCAATTTGATGAGAATGCTCTCTAATTGTTAATTGAGATGATTAAATGGTTTTGTCCACAGGCAGTGAAACAATAAAAGTAAACCAATGAGTGTATTACACTTGCAAAGAATTTATTTGTCCTGTAGCTGTCCCAGAAATCTTTGTGATAAGTAAATGCTTTCAATATTAGCTGACTTTAGACAAAATTTTGGTGGTTAAGAAACACAGACCTTTTTTTTTTTTTAGAATTAAGAGAACCTAAAGTTTGTTCCAGTTTTCTTATCTATGTACTTGCATAGACACCAATTGTTCAGGTATTATTACCTCTGGTGTATTGTGACGCAGCCAATAATACGCTTCTCTGAAGTCATCGAAAATAATCCTGCTCCCATCACCACCACGAGCAGACAGAACTATTGAGGGAGAAGAGTAGGCTTCACTGGTTACCCAAGTCGAATGAAAGGTGTAAGTGATCAAGAAGAAAGCCATGACAAGGATCATTCCACTGGCAACCTAAGAAGCAACCGGAATCATTAAAACATGCCTAAGCTATTTTGAAAAAAGCCCACACCATCTTATTAGAAGAACCTTTCAGAAGCATCTATTCTCTGGGAGATAATCTAGAGACAGCTCCAATGATATCTCCTTCTACCACTAGTAAAGTTAAACATTGTAGGCCCAATGTTGTAAATTGCATTTTTAATATGTGGCGGAAAACCTTGATATATTAAACAGTTAAGCTTGCTTATATCACCACTCACTTCATTTTTGATGGGGTAGGTAGAATCCTGTTGCTTTTTAGATTTCTTATCGGGTCGGCTGATGTCTAGATTTTTCATGTAGGTTGACAACACTTGAGAAACTCCAATGCCAGACAGAATACACATAACTGGAGCCAGTACCAGCATGAGACGAACCTATTAAAACACCAATATACTAAGCACATTCAGCCATGTGTATATACATCATTTTCTGGGAGGTGAAATTGCAAAGAGGATCAGATATGATGCCTATTATATTTACTCCCCACCGGACCAAAAAAAAACCCCACTCTCTAACTTGCCCAGTGTATCTTGTCTAATTTATCTATGAGGAGTAAAATTAGACAATCTCTTTTATTCATACCAATACATTCTCTCCCAAAAACAAATCCCAATGGTAAGCCAACATTCAGGACTCACCATCACAGCAGAGAAATACATGCTTGTGACACCATACATGATGATGAAAATTCGGGCATCAGACAGATGGCTGAAACAGTAGTACAGGCCAACTATAAGATAAAAAAAGAACAGGTCAATTGTCAAGGAAGCCCAGAATACAATATGGAAAATTTTTATCAAACAAAGCTTAAGACTGAATTAGGCCTTTGAATAAAAGTCTACTTTATTCAAATTATTCTATTGATAAATTAGGAGTTTGAATAGAAACTTTGAAGGCACCGAATAAGATCTTCCGATCAACTTTTTTCTCAATATTTGTGTGAGACACTTCCCCAAGATCTTCCTTTAATTCTCTATTTTTCCAAGTAAGAATCTAGTCCTTTTAAAAAAGCCAAATTTTAGCAGAATATTGTTTACATGAAAACATTTAACATTTTATTAGTCAAGTCAAACTTTATTAAAATCAAAGATCAGTATAGAATGAAGCAATTAACAAATTAGTCTGGAAGTAACAGAGGAGGACTAAACATATGACACAAGCTAAAAGAATAATACGTAATATTATTGTCACACATTATTACATTATACAAACCTGGAAACATGAACACAAGAAGCTGAAGATCAAAATAGTACGATGACCATGTGGTGGGTTGATGCTCAGAAACTGAAGCTATGATTGGAATATTATTCTTTGCATAAGAAGGATCAAGCAAAGAGTAGAAACGTCCGGTCCATGGAGAAATTTTTCCTGACAAAATTGAGAAATAACCAGACCAATAAAAATATTTATGGTGTAGTGTTATATCTTCAAGCAATAATATCTCAATATGCCTATGTAATGCCTGAATTACACACACACACACACACAAACACACACTATAACAAATCTAGAAATTCGGTTTTGCTAAGATAGAATCAAAATATTTTTCTCAATCATGCCCAGAAAATTTAATCAGGATTATTGTTTCTTCTTCCTCAAACTTACGAATCATTTTGACTAAATATAAAACTCTATTCCTGCAAACCAGACTGTACTTATTTATCCAGAACTCTTCAAAGCTTCAATCACACAACTAAATAAGTCCAACTATTCATCTGGCTTTAAATTAGCATCCAAAAGCTGGAGAGTTTTAATCTATTTCCACAACATAAATTGCTTTCAAATAAGTAAACAGAAACATTCTTCTCAGGAAGTTGCAATGTCCCAAGAAGCATGCTGACACAGTGAAATTATCTCATGTGTTAAAGATTACTGAGCCTCCAAAAAAAAAAAAAAAACACACCATCCAATCAAAAGCAGAGAAACTCTCCATTAAAATATTTTTCTGGATCCATTGAATTAATGTTCCAGTGAAACTATAGAAAATACATCGGTATGCATTGTTAAGACCTGCAGCGTTTCTTTACCTGTTAACATCAAAACGGCTCCTATGGACAGAAGAACAAACCCGACCAAGGAGATGACACTTCTGAATAGAATCTCAAATTGCTGAGGATTCAATTTGCTGCGCAGATAATCCACAAAAGCATGAATCTGGCAGAGACCAAATACCCCCAAGGCAGCCATGTGTTCAGATGAAAGAACAGGCTACAGGAAGAAAAGAATAAGCTCAATTAAGCTTACTTTTTATGACAACTAAATCTTTTCTTCGGCCAGCAGGGTAACCGAATTAGCTATTTGGCTCAACTACTGTCACTGTAGACATCTCCCTGCCAAAAAAAAGCATAGTCAAGGCTGTGGTTTTCCCAGTTGCAATGTATGGCTGTGAAAGTTGGACCATAAGAAAGTCTCAGTGCCAAAGAATTGAGGCCTTTGAACATATGGTGCTGGAGAAGACTCCTGCGAGTCCCTTGGACTGCAAGGTGATCCAATCGGTCAGTCCTACAGGAGATCAACCCCAACTACTCTTTAGAAGGCCAGATTCTGAAGATGAAACTCAAATACTTTGGCCACCTAATGAGAAGAAAGGACTCACTGGAGAAGAGCCTGATGCTGGGAAAGATTGAGGGCAAAAGAAGAAGAAGAATGGGATGGCAGAGAAGGAGGTGGCTGGATGGAGTCACTGAAGCAGTTGGTGTGAGCTTAAATGGACTCGGGGGTAGAGGACAGGAAGGCCTGGAGGATGGGGTCGCGATGGGTCGGACATGACTTTGTGACTAACAACAACGGTCACTGTCAGAGGGCCATATCAATAGACAAATAGTTCAAGGGCAGGACAAGCTTTACACCACCCCTTTTCCTCAATCTTTTAGATTTCTTACCTGGAAACCAACAAAAGAGATCTGCATTGAGAGGATAGTTCCTAAGCAGTATACTGTACAATAAGCCACATAGATCCGGTGGGAGAACCGACCAGTCAACATCAGCACCAGGACATGAAGTGGAATTAGGTTGATCAAAAACACATAGCCACCCCAAGAAGAAACCTGAGGAGGGGAGGAAACAAATAGGACACAGAAATTATACATTTCTAAATGCCACAAGTGTCTGGTGGGTTAGGATACTGTCTACACTATGCATGACACAAAAGCTTTTCTTCTATTGTTCTTAACCAGGGGGTCCACAAACTTGGCAACTTTAAGACCTGCCGACTTCAACTCCTCAGTGTAGCCGGTTGAGGAATTCTCAGCTTAACTATCTAACATGATTTTTGTGAAAATAAGCATTGGGAAAAGAAAGAGAAGCATTCTTTCCCTTGGGCCCCAAGAGCTAAGGTGTGATGTAAATTTAACAAATAACAAAGTTGCGAAAGAAAAGGAACAATCTGGTCTTTATTTAGCAATTTATACAAATATAAAAATAGCTTGGCTTTGACAAGTAACACAGATGGAGGCTAAAAGGCACATGCTGTTGTCTGAAGTAAGGGAACAGTGGCATTAATTTCCTCTTTCCTTCTCCAAGGAGAAAGGCACATCTTTCAAGAATGATGCTATGGAATCCTTATTACAAAAGCTGATGGCTTCGGAAATTTACAACGCTACAACAATGCTTATAAATGTACAAAATATAAATAAGTTGGGAAATGATTCCAGGCAGAATTTTGTCTGTTTTGATGGGATGACTCAAGGTATCTAGTAAAAATTATCACTCACCATGTAGAAATAGGCAAGTGCGCAAATGGCCGCCCAGTAGATTGAACCTGTCTTCACAGCTTTGATCCACATATAGTAAGTCAGAAGCATACAGAATATAGCAATACCTGGAAATAAATCAGATTTAAGTCAAACTTCAATTTTTCCATCCAAAGGTGCAGAAGGATAAGCCTGGATTACCACATCATAAAGATACAACAAAGCGGCGTTTTCCAATTCTGGCAAATTTAACGTGTGAACTCCCAGAATTCTCCAGCTACCATACACATGTCCTCACTACTTAAAGTTACCAGTTGCCAGAGTTGGTAAACACTGTTGAATAAACCATTGAGTTGTCAAAAAGAAAAAAGGACTATTTATCATATATTTTCTTCTCATTTTTCTTCACACAATTCACTTGTTCATGTTTCCAATTTATATGCCATCCAAAGGGCATAGTATACAGTCATTAACATAATTCTACAATTTTAAAAACATCACAAAATTTTATAAAGGCCACTATTGGTATCAACAGAGAGCTAATTTTACAATGCATTTTTAAAGGGTTCTTACACTTTTGCACTATTTTTTCATAATAAAATTTTAATAAAGCTCCAAGAAGCAGCTTTCATGTGAAAAACACTTAGCAGTGAAGCCAGAAATAGGACTTGAATTAAAGTCATTTTACTGCCAATAAAATTATGAAATCCAAAGCTGCTTTATTTCATACCAGGAACAAATGTTTTTTATATCTCACTTAGCATCAAATGGTTCCATTTTTAATTTCATTAGTCTGATTTGAGAGATGAACGAGGATCATTCAATCAATACACAATAACCTGGAGAGGATTATCAACAAAGAAATCAAGACTGAACTAACCAGTTTCTTCTATCCTTGTCAGAGATATTGGCATTTCCCCCCCACAGTGCCATAGAGAGGAATATTCTATATTTGTTTCTATATGTATGGCACTATGGGGGAAGTATATTTAGTTGCCTATATATTGCTTGTGTGACTTAAGAGCATCTTTCTTTCCTTCCTTCCTTCCTTCCTTCCTTCCTTCCTCCCTCCCTCCCTTCCTTCCTTCCATTTATTCCAGGCTGAAATTATTAAAGGCATTTAAAAAAAACTGACCTCACCTTCATTATCATAAGAGCCCGCAACAGAACGGGAGATGTAACCAGGCACCACAGCAATCATTGCAGCTGCCAAAAGACCAGCTCCTGCATCCTAGGCAGAAAAAAAGAAAGTAAGTCACTAATGCTGACATTATTTCCAAGATATGTAAAAAGTGTAGGGAGGGGGAGGCTTCATGTATTTCTTAGACATGACCACTTTTCTTGCGTTTATTATTATTTTGTCAAAAGGGTACAAATAAAGAACTGATGAATAAAGACTGTTACAGAGTTTAATCTCTTCTGTTAACCAAAGTCTAAATAAATTTCTAATCTGTAACCAGCAAAAATCTTCCCATTTAAGCATTTCAAATATATTTTATTTCAGTATTCAACATGTGACCTTCCATCTTAAATCAACATGCATGAATGTTAAAACAACACGAATGAATGCATCTAAAAGCTTTGACAATCTTTCAGTGTTACATACCTAGGAATATTGTGCTTATTACATTTTTATCCCATTTTTCAATGCAGAGTACATAAATACTCTTGCGTCCTCCTATTTTTGCACAACAACCCTGTGAGGTGGAATGGGCTGAGAGATGACTGGTGCAAAGTCACCCAGCTGGCTTTCATGCCTAAGATGAGACTAGAACTCAGTGTCCTGGTTTCTAGACAGCACCTTAACCACTATACAATAGTATTGCACTTTTCCTTATTGCTTCCCAATATGCTAACATTACACCAACTCATATTTCCACTACCACCTGTTTCCCAAAATATAATGATTATATGAAGTTTGGAACAGCATACAATTTGATTATTCTTGCTTTAACTGGCCAATCAATAGCTGAAATAAGGAGAAACTAGACATAAATTTGCCAGTCTCCACTTTTCTACACAGAAAGTACAGCTACCATTCCCAGACATCGGCTCTATCTTTATGATTACCTTAAGTTCTTTGGTGAGGTGGTATGTTACTATGGTGGTGAAGGAAGAAAAGAGGGGGGCCAAAAACACGCACACATTTCTGATGTCGATTGTAATGTGGAAGAAGTGCAGAACGTGGTAGATGGCAGCTGATGTGATCATTAAACCTGAAATAAAGTGAAGCAGGAATGTCATTTGCAAAGAATTATTGGCCTGCTGGATGGTTATGTTTCGATAAACTTAAACAAAATCTGGACTGCTGAGAGAACTAGCTCTCAAAATCACTGGCTGACTATAGGCTCTCTTACAGATCAGCAAGCATGCTTTCCCCTATTAAATGAAGCCAATACCATAAACATTAATTATGTTTGGCTGCATTACCTGAAAGATGAATGACATTTGCTTACCCATTGGGGGGAACCTGTTGCATCTCTGATCCACAGAACATCAGAAAAGAACTATTCTAAAAAGTGACGCCATTACAATACATTGTGCATTGGTCTTTGAGAAATACCTGACTCTTACCTGGATAGATGGTTCCACCTATGATCCTTCCCAGAGGATACCATGCTCTATCATCAAACCAGTTGTGAAATTTATAAAAACCCTCTTCTGCCAAGAAGCGAGTGGTGCGATAGTTAAAATACCTGTGGGAGTAACAGAAATCTGAGTCCTTTGCCAGTAAGATTTTATGGTTTGATATTCCTCGTATTGCAGACTTGGCCTTTTGGTTACAGTTCTTATGTAGAAGAGCTCCCAATTCTAATATACAAATTAACACCAACTTGATGAAAGCAGTTTTTCACTTGGAACCAAGATTCGTATAGAATCCAAATAGAAATATCCCAAATGGATAAAGAATTAATCCTTACAGGCAACCAAGAAAATGTAGCCTTACCTTACATTTCCAAACACTATTATGAACTCTTTAATATACTGTAAAAACACAAATATTCCCCTTATACAAACTGTTCTTCATCATACTAGACAGTTGGAGCTAAAGCATCTAATAGAACTCATAACCATTCAACTGTAGTCCATTATTCTGAGTCAATCTCAGAGTTGTAAACATTCCTTTAGAACAGTGTTTCTAAACCCTGGCAACATGGCAAGATTTGTGGACTTCAATTCCCAGAATTCCCAAGGCTGAGTAATTCTGGGATTGAACATCTTACAGTTGCTAAGGCTGAGAAACAGTTTTAGAAAAAAACAATTCTATTGTATTTCATACTCAAGATTCATAGTAAATCCAGGCACAACTGGCTAGAATATTACTTTTATTGCAAAATTATCTGACCCTAATCCTAGTTCTTTGTCTTCTAGAAAAACACTTTCCCTGAAGCCCTATTGCTGAAGCAGAACAATCTGCTTTATTATTCTAATAAATTCTAATATTCTAATCTACAGCAACAAAACCTGCACTTGACACATCGAGGCAACTGATCTCTCCAATCAAATCAGAGTCAAGAGGGATACTTACGGATCAAATTCATGAATGACACTCTCAAATCGTAACACAGAGAAAAGTCTAGTAGAAAAAGCTGCAACACAAAGAAAGGAATATGCAGAGGTGATTATTTATTTAGCACCATGGTTATCATGATGGTTCAATTGTCTTAATGTTAGTTATTTATCAATTGGAAACATAGAGGCTAGAAATGTTGAAACAAAACAAGTCAAGGTTGATTATATGACTAGGAGAACAATATTCCATTCAAAATTGAATTCACATTAAAAAACAACAATAAGTAACAGTTATAGCCATACCAGCTAGAGTTTTTAAAGCTCAAACTTACAAAGAATAGCTGCCATCGACAGAATCAGGAGCTTGAGGAGGGTGTCCTGTTTTTCATATGACAAGCGGAGGAAACCTAACTTGGTCATTCTGACAAAGGTAACCAAAGGCAACACTTAAACACCTGAAAGGTATAAAAAAATAAAAAAGTCCTCCTTATTAATACACCAAAAGCAAACATTGCATGAGACAGCGGCACAGATTTCATTTTATCAGGATCAAACAATTTTTCCTCAAAACAATGTACCCATCCATCCATCCATCCATCCACCCACCTAAATGAGTGTAATTCTATGTATACTTCCCCAGAGTTCAACAAGAAACACACAAGAGATGTTCACTGCTTTGTTTAATCATAACCAGGGTGGTGGCTTAAGGACCTAATCAATGCCAACTAAAACAAAGAACAGTTACCTGAATGAGGCTCTCTTTCTACATTTTCATGTGTTTACAATAGATTTCACTGTTTAACCATTTTTAAAACTTCAAAAAGCAAAAATTATGAAATAATACCCACCAGTTGCCAAAAACATTCAAAGCAAACATTTCAGTATTACTTATCTTTTTTCCACCTAGTACGTATGAGAGAGCCCAATTAGCACAAACTTTATCTTCTGGATGTGGGTTTCACACAAAAGTTCAGGTTTACAGAGGTTTGAAAAGGTTACGCTGACATGAGTTTATCTCATGCAACCTTTAAACACTGCTTAAAATAAATATTTGTTTGCTGGCGAAGTGGGGGGATCTAAAGAAACGTGTACTTCATGAAAACGAAACCAAGACTAAAGTTAATTGCTTAAAGTCAGTTGCACAGTTCATTTTAGCTAACAGGAAAAAAAAGAAATGTAATTTCTGTTTCAATTTCCTATCTGAAATCTACTTCTTTCAAATCAAGTTTCATTTGGGATTCAATAACAATCAGAGATTTCCTTTTAAACTACTTAGCAATGAATGAGAACTAAGGTTTCCAATAAAAAAAATCTTATAAAAGTAGAATTATAAAGGCTAATTCAAGTACTGCAATTAACCAATAAAAATTACCTCCAATAAAAATCAGAAACAGAACTAGGGATTATCAGTTAAGAGCAAACAGGAGTAAAACATTATTAACATCCCAGGTTAAGTCCATCAGGCATAGAAGGTATTTTTCGAGTAGTTGTCCTATTATTGAGCATACAATTAAACTTTGTGGTTAGAATAGAAGCAGCATTGAAGACCACAAATATCCACAGCAAAATTGTTCTAAATATATACTCCACTGTGCATTTTAAAACCCAAGTATGGTCTATTCAGGGGTCTTCAAACTTGACAGCTTTACGACTTGTGGACTTCAACTCCCAGAATTCCTCCTCCAGTCATGTTAGCTCAGGAATTCTGGGAGTTGAAGTCCACAAGTCTCAAACTTGCCAAGTTTGAAGCCCCTTGGTCTATACAGAATCACCCCTATATTAGTATGGTACTCAGATTTAAAATCAGTTGTCAAACCAATATGAGCCAACTTAAGCAATTCTGGACCACTGACTTGAACAGGTTTCCTTTCCAATTCCCCAATTCAGTGCTGGAGAGCTGGGTTAAGTTGGCTCATATTAGCTTGACAAGTATAGGTGAAACCTCAGACTTACAGAAATATGGATTTGCACTAAACATTAAGAATGCAATGCAGTGAAAGAAAGGTTGGATCAGCTTTTGCCAAAATGCTTCAGGATTACCTAATCTCCCAGATTCCTTCCACATTTTAATTTTTTAATAATTATAGATCTAGGGATGTAATTTCATGGATTTAGAGGACCTTTTTGCACCCAAATGTTGCATGAAGCAAGGACCTGGATGCATGTTCAGCTGTCTTGAAAAGTGGGAACTGTACCAATAGGATGCATAAAGAACTACTGAATAGAATCAAAGCAAAAAAAAAGAAAGAAAGAAAGAAATCAAACTTGTTTCTACAGTTAGCAAGATCAGTTATGTGCAATATCCGGAAATAGCCAATCTGACTATTCTTAGCATCCAGACAAAGATTTTTAAGCCCTGCTGACAGCATTTTTTTTAATTGAAAATCCATCCTCCTGGGCCCTTCTGGAAACAAAAAGGCTGTCAAAGACTGAGGGTGACACGATCTATACCCCACAGACAGAAATATCAAGGAAAGTGAAAAATGTTCCTAAGGGCCCCAGGCAAAAAAACCCAAAACAAAACCGGAAAGACAGAATAAAAGGCCGCATTCTAGGGTTTTAAATGGGTGGAGAAATCAGCCCTTAAAGCTCTACAAAGCTTTAAAACAGGCAGAAATAAGACAATTGGGCTGCGCCCTTCCTGGAAGCCCTTTTACCTTCCCACTTGCAGAGGGAACGTGGCTGGTTTCACACGTTGCACAAGATCGCCCCCGGCTTCTTGCATTAAAAAAAAAAGGGGGGGAATATTAATAATCCAGGGTTACACGGACCCAGGTTTAATGCTAACGTGTGAAGTCATCCTGCCTGCGCCTCCCGGTTTAATTCATTCTCTTGGCGGGGCTGGAGGAAAGCTTTCGGGAGAAGCCCATCTCACCCCTCCCCGTGGCCTGGGGAGGATGGGCACTGATTTCCCCGAGGAGCTACTTTTCTACCTGCAGGGCTTGGGGGGGCAGGGAGGGGAGATGCGGCGGCCGATGCAGAATGAAGCCGCGCAGCACGATCGGCGGCCCGGGGGACCAGCCACCCGCTCCTTTCCAGAGGCCGCCCCTTGGGCCGATCGCGCGTGGGGTGGTCGGGGGAGCATCCACGGCTCCCCCCCGCCTCAGCGCCCAGCCGCCGCTGCCCCTCCTCCTGCTCCGCTCCCTCAGGCTGCAGCCGCGCCGCCTACCCGGCCTGACGCTGAGACGCCCCTCCGGGCGCCGATTCCTCACCGGGGACTCAGAATCCGCTCTCCGCCCGGCTCCCTCAGCCATCCGCTCCACGCGCGCCCACTCCCAGCTCCGCAGCCCGCCCGCTTTTCCCGAAGCCCGAGACGGAACACAACTACAGGCCGAGCGGCGCGTCGATCACGACGACGGGCCCGCCCCCCAGAAAAGATGACAGGACGGAAGCCACGTCCGTCAACAAAGCGGAAGTTCGAGGGACCGAGCGTCGGGAGTTCCGTCCCCGATTCAGAGGGGGAGGAGGAGGGGCCCGACGGGATTGGTTGTCTTGGAGGAGGGAAGCTTGGTTGAGGCGCGAGTAGTGACGTGTCGCTGTGGGTAAACGAGGGGTGAGTGGGGCGGAGCTCGGAGGGGGCGTGGCCAGAGGCTTTCACGTGGCAGGAGGCGGCAGGGCGAGTTCGAGGCCGGGTTCCCCGGAGCGCGTCTGAACCGCCAGATTTAAGGAAGTGGCTGGAGCTCTTGCAGCTTTTCCCAGCCCTTCAGCTGGGAGGAGTGTCGCTGCCAGAATCGCGTCAAAATGACCGCACCAGCTGAGCATTAGACCATGGGTATGATCTAGTTGAGGGGTCCCCAAACTTGGCACTTTTAAGACTTGTGGACTTCAACTCCCAGAATTCTCCACAAGTCTTAAAAGTGGCCAAGTTTGGCGACCTCTGGTCTAGTTTAATGAAAAGGAGGACTGGGGGCGACATGATAGCAGTCTTCCAATATCTCAGGGGAGCAGGGGTCGCCAACCTTTTGGACCTCAGGGACCACCAAACTCATTTTGGATCCCAGGGACCACTAACTGGTTCTGTGGGCATGGCCTAATTTGTGGGCGTGGCTTGGTGGTCATGTGACTGGCTGGGCATGGCTTGTATGTAAATATTATAAATATTAATATAAATATTGATTTTTTTAATAAAAAAAGAACAACTTTTACCCAAAATCAGGCAAAGCAGGCAGGCAGATTGAGTTGCTCACAGAATCACAGATTCATTCAGAGATCTATCTATCTGCCATTGGCTAGCTCAGTTTGTCACATAAAATTTGCTTGCAAACTCATAAAATTTGCCAGCAAGCAAACTCACAAAATTAACACAACACATCATGTATGTAAATATTGAATGTTTTATATTTAAAAAAGCAACTTTTATCCAAAATCAGGCAAAGCAGGCAGATTTGAGTTGCTTACAGAATCATTCAGAGATCTATCTATCTGCCATCGGCTAGCTCAGTCTCTCAAATTTGCTTGCTGTGAGTCTGCACTGAATTTGCTTGCAAGCAAACCTTCAGGCCTAAGGGAGGTTCAGCTGTGCTGAGCTAAAAAGCAAGAAATCCAACCATTTCCTGCTTCCTAGCTAATCTAAATCTCCCGGCACAGCAGAACAGATGATGGTCGGAAAAAGGAAAAATAGCAACTTAGCAGACAAGTTTGCCAGGTAAGGAGTGAGTGGGTTTCCGCCGGCCATGTGGGCTGAGCAGCCTTGTGCAGCCTGGATTAATTGCTTTGGGGTGTGTGCTCTGGGATTGAGATTTCTCTGCGGCCCACCAAAATTTTCTCGCAGCCCACTGGTTGGCGACCGCTGCTCCACAGCACCCGAAGGCCAGACAGGGAGCAATGGATGGAAACTAACCAAGGAGAGCACCAGCCTGGAATTAAGGAGAAATTTCGTAACAGGGAGAACAATTGACCAGTGCAACAGAAGTTGCCTTCAAGTCGTGGCTGCTTCATCACTGGAGATTTTTAAGAAGAGCAGCCACCTGTCTGAAATAGTATAGGGCCGTGATGGCGAACCTAAGGCACGCATGCCGAAAGTGGCACGCAGAGCCATTTCCCCCAGCACACGAGAGCTCACCCGGAAGAGCCCCACTGCGCATGCACGCATGCCGCTGCCCGACAGCTGATTGTCGGGTATCTGGCACGCATGCGTGGGAGGGCGCAGAAACACGCAACGTGCGCTGGGGGTCACACACGCATGCATGGATGGTGTGGGGGTGATTGCACGCACATGTGCAGATGGATGGCGTGGGAGGGGGTGATCGCATGCGCAGGGGGGGCGGGCCCAGCACGCATTGCCTTCTGGGTGCTGGCACACGAGTCCAAGCGCAATTATCGGCACGGGAGCCGATAAAGGTTTGCCACCACTGGTATAGGGTCTCCTGCTTAAGCAGGGGGTTGGACTAGAAGACCTCCAAGGTCCCTTCCTATTCTCTTATTCAGATCTACGGCACCAGCCACCATCAAAGCTGACACCAGCCAGAGTATAGGACTCAAAGAAAGTAGTGCAAGATTAGAATACAAGGAGAAACCTAATCCACAGAATCGCCCAGACCTAGAGTCATCGTCCACAGTGCCAGCTCTTTTGGAAAGCATCAGGCTGGCAACAGCTTAAGATTGGAAAACGGCCATTTTATTATTAGTATTTACTGAATTTATATTGCTGCCTATTTGCCCAGGAAAATACAGGTTTTTTTTGCAGGGGACTGATCGCTCATCACTTATTGTATTATTAGAGGAAATTGATATGCCACCGATTTCAATTGGTATATTGTTGATAGCTTGGGGTATCCTTTGCCCACCACACAACCCTTAAGACCAGCTCCATCCAAACCCTTTTTATTTCCTTTTCGAAACAAGGCAGAATTTGCAATTGGGTACAAGTGGTGAGTCTGCATTTTAAAGATCAAAGTCTTTTAAGATGAAGATGGGAATATGGCTCCCAAGGGGGAAAGCTGTATTTGCATTATGCACTAGGTAGGCTAATAGGGGGTGGAAAGTTGATCGTTCTGTAGGTTAGAAGAATCCCAATGCATGTGATTTGTTTGGACAATGTGATATGCAAATACGTTAATTGTATTTACCCCAAACACCATCCAGCCCCAAGAGATATCAAATGCTATCAAAATTAAAATTTGGCCCTTCCCCCATCCAGTTCTCAACCTGGTTCTACCAGGCTTGAAGGGCAGCCTCAGACATCTCCTTCAAAGGTATTCTTTACAGTTGTAATATGCATAATTTCCAAATGTTCTACATCAACCCTGAGCATTCTGATTTTCTCTTGTTGCTTCTACCTCAGTCCTTCCCTAATGACAGCTATTAGTATTTTTTGAAAGCAAGATATAATAAACAACTGTAATAAATAACATAATTTTAGGCACTACATCAACAACAGCATCTTCCTCGCTTGTCTCTTCCTCCCCTCTCTTTTTTTGGCAAATGAATTTCTTGCATTTATCTTATGTCTATTGGGCAGCATCTGAAAAAGCTGCAGATAAAGGCAAAAATTTATATATTCAAAGCAGATAATACTATGCCATTTTTTTTAAAAAAAATCTATCTACGCAGCCCTTGTTTTTTTTAGCGTTTATACAATTCTTTCTCATTCCCTGGAAACCATAATTTTAATTCACCTGGCTCCTATCCATAAATGCCACTTTGGGTCATTTCCCAAGCAGAAAAGTTTGAATTAGGAACAGAAATTATTTGAACCAGTTTGTGGGAAGTTTTTAAGTTTTTATTCTGCCCTTCTCCCATCCCCATCAAAATGAGTTTCATGATTCAGTCACACAATCACATTTTTTGGGGTATCCCATTTTCTTTTAATGGTTCAGTGTGAAAATACAAGAGAAAACATTTATCTGTAGACTGACTTCAGTTCTACAAAAACCAAAGGGCTTTTTCTTTTTTAAAAAATCTCATAATGTTTAGCCATACAGAAACTGACATGCATAAGGAATACTGCCTAAGATCAGGACCACATTATACTTCTTTGTGCATACACAATTACATATGTACACACACAGACAGATGAATACATATGAAGTTCACTTATCCTGAGCTGAGGACTCCTTAACTTCAATTGCAGCTACAATCACACAGGATCACTTTGGTGTCCATGATTCTCACCCATCTGGGACAATAATTCCAGGTCAGCCTTCCTATCAGTATTTGAGTTGGAGGCCTTTGGAACTGAAATTAACAAATTCTGTTCCGCATATTGGGCTTAGCACCAGTGGCCCCTATGTAGACTTGTGCAGAAGCCCTGTTGAAACCACCCCCACCTGTTTCTCTATAGAGATCTTTCAGAATCTCCCTTGTGTACAAGTCCTCCTGCCCCCCCACCCGGAAAAAAAAATCCATCTCCAGGATCCATAAATAAGTTCCGTAGAAGCATTGTTCCTTGCAAGATTTTAACAGTATATTGTCAACCTTACAACCCCAGACACAAGAATTAACAAGTTTTCGCTTCAGTGCCAAACTTTACCCGTACACTTTTCAAATTTCCCTTTCAATGTTCAGAAGGTGCTTTTCAAAAGCTCCAAGGATATAAGTAAAAAAAACGAAACGGTACATTCTGTCCTTAAGATTAGGAATTTGTTGCATCCATCAAAAGCAGATCCCTTCAAAATAAAAAATAAAAACCAAATAAAGTTAAGAGAGGCCACCAGATGCCAGGCAGAGGCAGAGCCCTCCCACAACATCTTAACCTTGCCCAAGTGTTACATGATCCACTTTTCATTTCAGCACACAACTGGGGATTACAAAATCCTGACCTGAGGTTACCATATAAAGAACTGCAATCATTGAGAAAAATCCAACCCTTGTGGTAAAGACCCCATCAGCATCAGAAAGGCAAGACAATATGCATTACAAAAACCATTCATCCTGGGAAATGGGGAGGAGGTAAGGAAATATACAAAAAAGTGCACAGAAACAGGCCCATTACACACTATAAAAACAAGCAAAGAACCTGGCTTCTGAAATAAACTCACAAAGTGTTAAAAACCCAGGGTCCTCCCACCCACTCGCCCACCCACCCACCCAAAGTATTCCATTCTATCACTGGGTGAGATGCAAACCAATGTCCAACAGGGGCTTAAAAGGGAGATCACAAGGGAAAATGCACAAGCCCCTCACCCCCAACCCTCCCCCGGCAGACCGTTTCCTTCCCTCCTCAGAATGACAGAAACACGTATTGTCTGAAGGGTTCTCTTCTTTCCCCTCCTCCCTGCTTTGGGGTTTAGTGTGCCAGTCGAGCAGGGGAGGAGCGTGGTGAGGGCAGTCGATCAGCAGATGAAGAGCTGCTCTGGTTGGATTGAAAATAAACCGTCTTATGAAATAGCTTATTGCTAAGGAAGACGACCAAGGAAAAGAGGCGTAGCTGGAAGTGGCTGGAATAGAAGACAACCTCTATTAGTTTCTTAACCTCTATTAAAATCCCTTTAATTTGCGGACATACAGGTAGTCCTTGACTTACAATCAGTCGTTTAGTGACCATTTGAAGCTATAATGGAACAGAAAAAAGACTTTTGGCAGTTTTTCACACGACCACTGTGGTCATGTGATCAAAATCCAGACACTGGGCAACTGGCTTGTATTTCTGATGGTTGCAATGCCCCAGGATTACGTGGTCACATTTTGCGACCTTCTGACAAGCAAAGTCAATATTGCTTTACAACCGTGTCACTAATTTAATAACTGCCATGACTCACTTAACAACTGTGGCAAGAAAGGTCATAAAATGGGGCAAAATTTACCCATCAACTGTCTTGCGTAGCAATGGAAATTTGGGCTTCAATTCTAGTCCTAAGTCGAAAACTACCTGTATTCTGCATTAGGGCCTTTCAACATATCAAATCTGCCCAACACCAATTAAGAACAGTTCCCTACTGCTGAAATCTTTGTCAATTATGCAGACTTGTGGAAAGATGGGGAGCAAAATTCAATAAATAAATAATAAATAAACCTTTTAGACTTAGGCATAAAAGTTTATAAGCAGTACAGGTTTATAAGTAGTAGAATCCTTTCTGCTTACTAACCATAGCTGTCAGGGCAAAAAAAATGGAATATGGTATAATCTACTCCACTGGGGTAGAAGCCCTTACCTATACAGGTAATCCTTGACTTACAACCAAAATGGAATCTCAGTTGTTGAGTGAAGTAGTCATTAAGCAATACATCTGCTTTATGGCCCTTTTCTGAGTCCATTGTTAATTTTAACCATCATTAAGAAAACTGTCATAAATTTAGGAATATCTGCATCTTTTCCTGGTAACAAATATTCTTTTATTTCTCACCTGAGGTAAAAGGCACCCAGTTATTCTAACAAGGAAGTGGGCAGCCTGGGGCCTACGTAAAATCTTGCAGTTTTGCAGCCCTCAATATCTTCTTTTTTCATAACTGCTGGGCTATCAATGTTCTGCCATTTTTGACATGAATATTGAATATGGCCTTTATCAGTTAATAAATGCTAGCCAAGCACTGTTCTTGTCAAAAAAAAAAAAAAGACACTGGCATTCTTCCCAATCAAGACTGTAAACAGCAAGCATATTCCAACTCTTCATCAATCATAAATAATAAAATATATGAATAATAATTACAAATAAAATAATCATAAATAGAAAAACCCTAATTTTATTGACCTAGTACAGCAAACTTTGAATGCGGAAGAGAACATTCAAGTTTGAACATCTTGAAATAACAAAGTCAGTTGTTTCCAAAGCTATCTAGAACACTGACATAAATACTCGAGTATTTATCAAATAACACATATTCATGCAAATGCTGCATACGTAACTATATGTGTTCTCCCCCATCAGTTTGTAAAATCAAGGTTGAGAACCACTAATCTAGATTACCTCATTCTCAACACCAAGAAAAAGTATTTAGTGAGACCATTAAGGAAGAAGAAATCAGCAGTTTTAGGTAGACTGTACTTCTCTCATTCACAAAAACATCTGCTGGCAAAGGAAATGGGTACTTACTATGCTCTTCCTGGTGCCTTGGATTCGTTGGCGCTGATAATAAATAGAGGGAAAAGAATGGAGAACAAGCAGCCGCTGTGGGGAAGGGAGGCAGGGAAAGAAAATAGAAGGTGTGATACAAGTCTCTCTGCAGACTTTTTTTTGAAAAAGGGAGAATGGATAAACTAGAGAATATGATGTGGATGAAAAGTCTTAATGCAGATTTAGGAGACCAGTAGTACAGCGGTGAGCATAAACCTTTCCTTTCTACTTTAGTGCAGGGTTTTTTTTACATCCTTAAACTGAGTCAAGTGGAGCATGTCATTGTGTTTATGCTACCAAGAAATTAGTGAATTGCACTATGGTTTTTAAATTATGGTAATCAGGTTAGGGCTATATTTGAAACAAGTAAATGTCACTGTTTTGATAAATTCTAGGTAGAATAAATCATGTCTTAAACAAGATCTGAGAATCCAACCACCGACATACGGGCACATGCACACATATACCCGTGTATGGGAAAATGAAGAGGACAGTATAGTGAATGAACCTGTTTTTTCCAAATGTTGTGCCTTAGGCTTAGATGTCCTAAATTTATTAACTTGCATGTTCCTTCAATCACTGAAAAAATTGCTCATACATTATGATGTGTGAAAGCAACCTTGGTCTTAGTTTTTATGTACCTCTTCTTAATTTTATTTTTTTTTCTATTTATCTTTTATGGTTTACAGGTGAAACTCAAAAAATTAGAATATCATGCAAAAGTTCATTTATTTCAGTAATGCAACTTAAAATGTGAAACAATGACCGTGGGATTACTGTGCTTGATTGGCCAGCAAACTCGCCTGACCTGAACACCATTGCCAAGAGAAAGATGAGAGACATGAGACCAAACAATGCAGAAGAGCTGAAGGCCGCTATTGAAGCATCCTGGTCTTCCATAACACCTCAGCAGTGCCACAGGCTGATAGCTTCCATGCCACGCCGCATTGAGGCAGTAATTGCTGTAAAAGGGGCCCAAACCAAGTAGAGTACATATGCATGCTTATACTTTTCCGAGGTCCGATATTGTTCTATGCACAATCCTTGTTTTATTGATTGCATGTCATATTCTAATTTTCTGAGATTGTTCATTTGGGGTTTTCATGAGCTGTAAGCCATCATCTTCACAATTATGATAAATCATGGCTTGAACTATCTTGCTTTGCATGTAATGAGTCTATCTCATATATTAGTTTCACCTTTTAAGCTGCATTACTGAAATAAATGAACTTTTGCACGATATTATAATTTTTTGAGTTTCACCTGTATAAGCTGCCCAAAGTCGCCTTATTGATGAGATGGACGACATATAAATTTAATAATGGGCAACATATAAATTTAATAAATAGAAAATAAACAAAGAAGAACCCAAATATCCAGCATCCAAATGCTGTATCCACATCTTTTGTCATGCAGCTCGCTACTCAATAAAACATAGCTTCTCCTATATCAGGGGTGTCATACTCACGTCGTCACGTTGTCGTCACGTGACATACTGTGACTTTCCCCCCCTTTGCTAAACTGGGGGTGGGCATGGCCCATTTGACATCCCTGTCCTATATCAAAATAATTTATTAAATTTATATACCACCTAAGTTTTTGTATAGTAGGCTCTCTCTTGTTCCCTATAATTGACACATGGAATGGCTCAACAAATCAGCAGCAGAAAGGCCAGCATCCAAGTCCTGCCCAGATTAATATTTTGGCATAACTGGAAATAGGAAATAATACTGTATTTATGAGAAGTGTCTTGGTTTTCTTGTACTTTATCATGAAATATTCATTCATTCATTCACTCATGATTTAGAGGTTGTCTGAGTATAGATGACTCTGGTGGCTTACACTTTTAAAAGGAGGAAACAATACAATAGAAAAACACATCATGGATGTCCAGAAGAAAAGAGCCATACATCTCAATTAAATCTTCAGGGGCTCACAACACTTCCACAAGACCAGTTTTTCAAAGGCTTTGCTTCTATCACTGCTCTGAGAGATGCTCTTATTCTCCTTCCCCATTATCATTTACACCAGGTCTCTTTCCAATAATTCCCTACCTACTTTTCCTCCTATCCCTCTCACAGAAAAGAAAAAAGATGGCATGTCTCCAATTTCTCAATAAGTCACCTGATAATGTAAGAAGACTGCATTGCAGTGAGAAAGGCCAGTGGTAACCCAAATCCAAAGTAATAAGGCCAGTTCCTTTCAATGTTGGATAATCGTTGATGCATTTCAATTCCTGGCAAGAGAAAAGCCCAAAACACATGGTTCAAAGAATTAATATTGTGATATAATACTGGATTTCATATTTCAGGAATTACAATCCCAATATTTCCTGCTTCACATTCGAGGAAGTATGTAAATACGACACATACCAGTATTTTACTGATCACAATCAGCAGTGACTTCCAGCTACCACCAGCAGGAGGCAGAGAAAAATATGTATTCTTAAATTTTTCAGTTCTGCTTCAGCCACTGGAGAATCTCTAATAAAGATTCTACTGGAAGAGGGTTTGATGGGATTTGTATACATTTGCACAAAATAACTCAAATTCTTAAGAACAAAATGAGAGGATTTTTTAAAAAGTTAATTACACAGTGAAAAGCCAGGACTCACCTTTATTAAACCAACGGTATTCAAAGCAATACAGTGAGTAAAGCAGCGACATATGAAGCAGACTAATTAACTGCCCAATGATATCAATAGGAAACAGGCTCACAATCATCCCCTGGAAAAAGCAAGAAATCCACTTTAAAGACCATTCCCTTCCATAGAAAACTCAAATTCTGTACTTCATTAAAAAGCCCAATTCATTAGTCATTATGAAAAGCCCAAGAAACTAAACGAGTGAAGAGACAGTACAGGTAGTCCTTGATTTACAAATGATTGCTTAACAACCATTTGCAGTTACAATGGACTCAAACTACTCACGACCCATCCTCCAAGTTATGACTGCCACACAACCCCCGACTGTATTTTGGCAACTGGCTCACATGTATGACTAGTGGCAGCATCGTATGACTGCACTTTGTGATATTATTGCAGTTTTCTGGCAAGAATGATACATTGGATAAAATGGCTTTCCACCTATAACCACATAGTGTCATGCCCCTGTTAGAATCTGACTCCGAGGGAGAGGAGGAACAGCCTACAGGGAGTGGGAGTGTGGCTCCGGAGGTTGTGGAGGAAACTGGGGAAGAGCAAAGGCCGGCTGGGCATTCAGAGGAAGACCCAGGCCCATCCCCTCGTCATCCTAGGGCACGCAGGGAGGAGTGGATAAAGGAGAAACGTGAATGGCATGGTCTACGGGGGAGGAAAGGACCTTGATCCCCTTCATGGGCTGCAGCTGTGAGGAATGTTTAAAAGGACAAACTGCTCATGGGCCAGTGCTGGAAGTAAAGCGTGAAAATATTTCTAGTCTGTCAGTTCTTATCCGATTTCTGGCGTCCTTTCCAGTGTGTGTATTTCAATATCTGTGGACGTCTTCAAGCCCTTATCCTGCCTTGTCTCATTAATTCTTCAATGTGGTTTGTGGTTTTTTTCTATTTATAATTTATATGTATTTTGAGTTTGAATGGAAGTTCTTCCTTTTCGCAACTGTTTGTGGGGGAGGTTTTTTTTTCCAGCCAATGATAATTGGACCTTTAAAGCCAAGTTGAAGGAATTAAAGGGACTTCACCTGTTTTTGTGACTTTGTTGTTTTTGTATCCCACCCTGGGTCATCACACATGGTTTGCTTAATAACCACACTTGCTTAACAACCACTGTAAAACCAATCATATTATTAACAAACATATAATAATCATGAGTCTGGTCACTTTGGAACCTCTACTTAGGACTGAAATTCCAATCCAATTATGGTCATAAATCAAGGATTAACAGTATACTTGATTCTCTTCTTCCTTCATACACTCTGCTCCAGTCCCAATATCAGAGCATTGGATCCCTGGTCCAAGGGCAACACAGTTCATGACCATCATTCTTGGCTATGCACATTTGAGCAACAAACCTGGCCTGTAGTTTTCTCTTGCATGTCAGGAGGACAGGAGTCCAAGAACTCTCCATTATAAACAGCTTTGAAGAAGTAGTAGTGTTAAATCTATAATGCCAAAGGTTGTGACTGGGAGAGAACTACCACATAAATCAAACTGGCTCGCAAACCTATTTATAAAAATATGGCATAATTCATTCCTTTTTCTTTCCCAGTCCTCTCCGCTTTTTTCTACCTTGTGGTTTATTTCTTGTAAGGTCTGCCAAATGTATGCCATTTGGGTGTCCTTCAAATACTAATGTCTATTACTCTTAATGTCTGGAAAATTTGGATTGAGTGTTTTATGCCCATTCTTACCTGGATGAGAAAGAGAGCTTGCAATAAGAGGTTAAACAACATGTCGGCAATGATTTTACTGACACTGGGGAAAGGCTGCGGCTTCCTTCCTGACACCTCAAATGCCAGATCAGCAATGTCCTGAAACGGAATAATCAGACTTAGTTCTGAACAAAATGGAAGAAGTTCGCTGCCTTGAATATCCCTCAAAAAACACAGTACAATACAGGTAGTCCTTGACTTATGACAATTAAGACCAGAATTTCCATTGGTAAGCATATTGGTTGTTAAATGAGTTACGGCCAATTTTAAGAGCTTTTCGGCCATGGCTGTTAAGCAAATCACTGCAATTCTTAAGTGAACTATGCAGTCATTAAGTGAATCCGGC
Organism: Notechis scutatus; assembly: GCF_049901735.1. Classification (NCBI taxonomy): domain Eukaryota; kingdom Metazoa; phylum Chordata; class Lepidosauria; order Squamata; family Elapidae; genus Notechis; species Notechis scutatus. Next base: position 16,767,317 of record NC_142015.1, read on the forward strand.
TTCCCTTTGACTTTACTTGTTGGAAGCCAGCTGGGAAGATTGCAAATGACAAGCACATAACCCCAGGACACGGCAATCATCATAAATATATGGTGGTTGCCAAGCACCCAAATTTTGATCACATGACTGTGGGAATGCTGTGATAGTCGTTAAGTGAGAGGGATAGTTGTAAGCCGCTTTTTTCAGTGCTACTGTAACTTCGAATGGTCACTACAAATGGTTGTAAGACAAGGACTATCTGTGTATCAAGGAATGTTTTATGTAGATAACCAAGAAGAAAGAGCTAGGCCAAGTTATCAATTTCCTCAAAAAACTACTTACCTGAAACCAAATGGCATTGACCACTTTACTGAGCACAAAGAGGGGGAGGACCCAAAGGGCACTGAAGACAGAGGTGAGAATAAATTCCAGCCAAGACCAGACATCACCGTGTAATGATGGGTCACCTTCCAAAACAGAGAGAGCATTTTCAACAGTAATAAGAAAAAAAGATTCATTACAATTTAGGGGCTTCACATGAACTGCTACCCCAGAAAAAGAAAATATATCTTCCCTCTATAGTCACAAGTAGACAACTGATTGGTAAATACAGACAGGACCATAATTGTATCTTCTTTTAATTCAAGAGTGTTATTTCAACTTTACAAATATAGTACTATGTTCCAAGTTTGAAAATTTGAGGGAAAGGGAAGAGAAGAGTAGGACAGATTCAATTGTATACTTGTCTATCATAATATAATTGGCTAGGCTAGGCACAAAGAATTATTTATTTGGCAAATGCCTTAAACAGTAATATACTTACCAATTACATGCGCTGTTGCTGACTGAAGCAGAGGGATGAATACCCGATAGAACAAGAGGAGGCTAAGCTAAAAAAAAACCACACAATAATTCAGTTTTAACCACTAATTTTTAAATGTGCATGGTGCTATGGGGAAATGTTTTCCAAGATCCAGAAGATGCAATTCTGTTTTCTACAACTGACTTCAATCCTGGATACCTTAGCACATATTTCATGGTACATACACAAGTAAATATATGAATAATTTATCTTTACAAATATGACAGCTCCAGCACACTCATCTGTAGTTCTATGGGGAAATCATAACAGGGAAAAACACAGCAAAAAGAAACACTAAAATGCTATAAACACAAAGCTACAAACTTTCCCTAAACTGAAATTAAGGATATAAAGTTCTTTGGATCCAAAACCAAAAAGGTGCTTTAGAAAAGTATTAAACTACATCCGATATCCGTAAGCACCTCCTTAAACAAACTGCACTTTTTCTAGAACTTGCACAGTGCTATAGTTCCACAATCCCAGTATTTGAGAGCCACGGTGGCGCAGTGGTTAAAATGCAGTACTGCAGGCCACTTCTGCTGCCTGTTGGCTGCCTGCAATTTGGCAGTTCGAATCTCACCAGGCTCAGGGTTGACTCAGCCTTCCATCCTTCCGAGGTGGGTAAAATGAGGACCCAGATTGTTGGGGGCAATAGGCTGATTCTGTAAACCACTTAGAGAGGGCTGTAAAAGCACTGCAAAGCGGTATGTAAGTCTAAGTGCTATTGCTATTGAGATGACAAAAATAGATGAGGGGCTGCCAACATTTCTTAATGCAAACAGCTATTTCCTGGGATTGCGTAGCTATTTATACTTATATTAAAATCTGATTGGGATAACACTGCATCTACCAAGGCTAACTATAAGTTAGCTATCCCTTATCTGGGAAATAGAAGTGATTTCAATCACTATTCAGTTTGCTTTTCAGGTTGAAGCATTATCCAATTACAAAGTTCAAGCAAGTAAGCATATTTGCAAAAAGGAACAAAGCAATTGATTCAATTATGTTGCTGTTGTTAAAAAAGAAGCAAAAATATTCTTACCCAAAATACACCTCCATTCCATGCACAACACTGAAGTATTCGGCTTACTATCCGGGGTTCACTAAAGAAAAATAGAAGAAAGTGCAAAAATCAAACAACGTGTATTTTCAAAAAGCACACCTGTTTAAACACAAAAACAGATGGGAATGCTTCAGATACGAAAGCAGGTTCTTTCAGCTTGGTGGTTTCAATCTATTTGCAACCATAAAAATGCAAAAGTATACATTTCCATTATCTCATTAACTTTCAAATTGTTGGGAGCCTCATTTGGCTAAAAAAAAAAACAATTTTAAAGGTCTCCAGTTTTCCTTGTTTTTCCTCTGTTATTAGGTAAGCCTATGTAGACGGTCATCATTTCAACTATTCAACATCATACAGATATATATGTACAACTGGATGTTGTACAGCACCTAAGATAAATTTGCAGCCTTTTTTATTTCTTATTCATAAAGTCTACTTTTTAAAAAACATGAATTACAACTACAGAAGCTACTGGGGTGGAGAGAAAAATTAGTATCTTAAAATCTTCATTCCAAGTCTCTTCCTACAAAGAATCCAGTGGCTTCCATGATGAAATTAAACAGCTATCTAGAACAGGCACCACCTCAGGGACCACCAAACTCATAATTTTAAATCCTAGGGACCACTAACTGGTTCTGTGGGCATGGCCTAATTTGTGGGTGTGGCTTGGTGGTCATGTGCCTGGCTGGGCATGGCTTGTATGTAAATATTATAAATATTAATATAAATATTGAATTTTTTATTTAAAAAGAGCAACTTTTTATCCAAAATCAGGCAAAGCAGGCAGGCAGATAGAGTTGCTCACAGAATCATTCAGTGATCTATCTGCCATCGGCTAGCTCAGTCTCTCAAATTTGCTTGCCATGAGAACCTTCAGTCCTAAGGGAGATTCGGCCGTGCTTAAAAGCAGAGCCGAAGATCTAAAGACTAGCTAGAAAGCAAGAAATCCAATCATTTCCTGTTTCCTAGCTAATCTAAATCTCCCGGCACAGCAGAAAAGATGATGGTCGGAAAAAGGAAAAATAGCAATTTAGCAGGCAAGTTTGCCAGGTAAGGAGTGAGTGGGCAAGGAGGGTTCCCGTGGGCCATGTGGGCAGTGCAGCCTTGTGTTTCTGCACAGCCTGGATTAATTGCTTTGGAGGGGATGTTCTCGGAGTGAATTTCTCTGCGGCCCACCAAAATTTTCTCGCGGCCCACCAGTTGGCAACCGCTGATCTAGAACATAGTCAGTGCCTCACATTATACTGGCTGACAGTTCCACATAATAGAATATTTCAAAATCCTCATTTAATTTGGCCAACATACCAAAGTTTGCAGGATCCAGTTTGTACTATGCTATGCTAGCAGACATGACTTCTAAGGATTCAGCGCAATCCTGGTGGTGGCCCAGTGGTTAGAATGCAGTATTGCAGGCTAATTCTGCTGTCAATTGCCAACAGTTTGATTCTCACCAGCTCAAGACTGACTCAGCCTTCCATCCTTCTGAGGTGGGTAAAATGAGGACCCAGATCGTTGGGGGCCAGAGGCTGACTCTGTAAACTGCTTCTGAGAGGATTGTAAAGCACTGTAAAGTGGTATATAATCCTAAGTGCTATTGTTATTGATATCTTGATGATAAAACACTGATAGAGGATTACTGATGGCACGACACAATTCCCAAGCTTGGAACTTACTTCTCTTGCTTCCTCTCTTCGCTTTGTGCTCTTCGTTGGGCAAGTACACTAGTTGCTCTTCTTTTCCGCTGCTCTTCCCTTTTCTGCTGGATCCGAGCATCCAGCTTGGAGATTGTGCAGATCCCCCATATGGAATCTTTAATTCCCTAGAGACATAAACTTCTAAATTCAACATACAGTGTACAGTTCAACAGTCTGTATGCAGGTACTTCTCGACCAACAGCCATTCGTTTAGTGACTATTTTAAATTCCAACAGCACTAAAAAAAGTGACTTATGGCCAGTCCTTCCACTTATGACTGTTGTAGCAATTCCAGTCACATGATCAAAATTTAGGAATTTGGTAACTAGAGTCCCAGAATCATGAATTTTCCATTTGCAACCTTGCCAGCTGGCTTGTGACAAACAAAACTCAAGTTCCTCAAATAGTTCCAAATCCTCAACATATATGACAAATCCAGATTTTGAAATTTTATTTCAAAAGTATTAAATACAAATAATAAACAGTTAGAGATGCTTCAGTATTGGGACTACAGATAGTGCAAACTTACCAACCACTCATTCAGTGACTGATGTTATGACAGTGCTGAAAAAGATTTATAGCTGTTTCTTAAAGTTGTGGTTGTCACAATTCCCTGCAGGCACAAAATCACCATTTGCTACTTTTTCAGCTGGCTTCCATCAGTCAAATGGGGAAGCCATTAGGAAGTCACCAGTCATGGTCAGGTTACATTGAACTTAACTACCCTACTATGGTGAGGACTACCTTTATGTCACAGCAACAAAATCAGAAGCTTCAGAAAGCCTGTTCTAGAAAGTGTTGCAACTAGTGCACTAATAAAAGCTTGTAATAATAATCATATTTCATTAATTTAATTAAGTGCAAACCAGAAACAAAATGAAGTATATGTTTACTCAAAAACAAAGTGTGGTCCCTGACTCAAAACATATTGTGCACCCCTTCTGCAAATACAAATTTAAACACCTGTTGCCTCCATATTTTCTTCTAAAGATATTCTACTGAATGTCAAAATGCAACCCATCTAGATACTTCAAATATCTAAGATAAGTTAGATACTTACTCCAGATTTTCTTGTTTTTTGCTGACCAGTGGTCATCACTCAACTTTCAAACAATTCTACTTAGATGACTGATAATCTTCATCAACATCGTTTCTGTTGAATTTTTTTTCTAAATGACATGTCTAAGTAACTACCCAATGATTCTCTAGCTAAATCTAGTCCTTTAAAGCAAGACTGGACAACCACTTGTCAGAAATGGTATAGGATGTCCTGCTTGAGCAGAGGGTTAGACTACATGACCTACGAGGTTCCTTCCAACTCTGTTGTTCTGTTCTGTTATTTGTTATCTGATCACTAATATAATGGCATCACAGTTCAGAAACTCTCTATTTACTAAGAATCACAGAGTTAGACACAAGGATATTACACTTGAGCTTAACCCAAACACTGAGAAACTACCACAGAATTGGTGCTGAGATGGATTTTACTTGATAATTATACCTAGTTTGTAAATGAAATCCTGCAGGTTCCTAAAACTTCCCTTCTTTATACCACAAAGACAGATGTATGGGAGCTAACATAAATGTTAGTGGCTGAAACACTCTGAAATCCAATCTTATCTTAAATGCATTGTTGTGTATAACAAGAATAAAAGGAAGTACTTACCCTGATAAGATCATTAAGGAAGATCTTGACGCTATCTGCCATATCTAAGCCAGCATTGTCTCGACATCTAAAACTATCAACTACAAGGTGTAGGGAAGAAATGACCCCAGGCCTGTCTCATTGTGAAAACATGAGAAATTGGTAATCTGACAAAAGAACAAAAAAGATGGCTATTAAGTGAAGCAATGAAATTGATGTTACGATTATAAATAGAGTATATTTGTCCTTAATCATTCTTAAATTCATATGGATCATGAAAATGTTTACTTTCCAAGACCATATTAAATCATTTTAAACATGCTTCTTCCAGACCACAATAAACATCAGTGCTTAAGATATTCCAAGAAGAAGCAACAACAAATAATACAATGCTCCAAATATTCAAGTCTCATGTTTTGGGATGTGGATGATATATAAAAACATAGCAAAAAAAAATCTGAAGAAGTCACAACAGCTCAGCAGGGATGGTTTCCATTAAACACAAGTGAGACTAACACCCACCCACAAACATGGCAAGCCCATTATCAGCCCCAGCTCAAACTATTCTGGTTCTCTACTTTCTGTCATTTTCTGAAATATATTATTCATTTCTGGTAATAAACATACATGTATATTTTACTTAGCATTCCAACATTTTTAATTTAAAAAAAATCACAAAATACAAAGTATCCACAACTATAATTTTGTCTTTCTTATATTGTTCTATAATTTTGTCTTTTCTTATATTGTTCAAAGTTCTTACAAGTAGAACAGTGCTTCAGCGTCACCAAAATACCACTAACCAAAGTAAACCAAAGAAAAAATAATTTAGAATGCAAGTGATGGCAAAGCAAATGCTGATATACTATGAAAAAAATTCTCCAAAGAAATCAGGCTGGATGCCAATGAAATAAGAATAGGGATCTTTTATTAGCAAACATATAGATAGTTTTTCATTTTTGTCTGTGAAGTTAAAATACAATTTAAGATCTTTATGTGGCATATGCTGATTTTTTAAATATAGGATTATCAACGTACTAATCACTTTAGACTAATATGAGTTAGCTAGTATATAGAAGGACAGTACAGAGAATTAACATTACAGAATAGTATACAGAAGAATTGCAAAACCAGTTTCTCTGAGATATTACCCCAAACCATCATTAACGTTTAGTCTCATTCTAGTTACGGAAATATCAAATTATAATTTATGACTGGCTAAACACAGTCATAAATCATGATTTGAGGTATGTTTTCAAATGTTGGGTTGTTCAGCTTAATGAAAAAATGATGCTTGGATGTTTAACCTGATAGAAACTACTGATTTACAGAAGAAAGGGGAAACCAACAGGTTGTTCTAATCAATTGTTCAGATATATGAGAGCTCAAAACAAGCTTAACATCAAGATTTAGTTTTGTCTGGATTAAACATAACGATCATGATTCCAGGGTTAATTTCTAGAACAGCATCGGGGAACAATCTGAAGAGGTGGTAACAAAACTGCTTCTAGAGAATAAAATAATCATAACCTGAAGCAAGATGGAAGGTTTTTAGTGGCTGATGCCAGGACAAAAAATAATTTGATTTAATTACTAAATTCAATTAAAGGTAGTATGATTACTCATAATATTCTCTCTGTAACAGAGGATATGGATGCCAAGGGAAAGTAATATAGGGCTTTGGAACATCAGGCTGTGACCTCTCCTGTAAATAGCAAGGACTCTGGCATAAAATTTAACAATATAAAGAAACTTATTTTGTCATAAATCAATTCAGATCTCCACAGGAATCATATATAGATTACAGAAAATATAAATCAATACATGTACTGAATGTGAATCTCAACCACTTCCAAATTAACTCTCAAACGTTCATATTTCAAACCAGAACTATTTTATCTGCAGTTGCAGCAATAAGACTTAGATGAAAAGGATGAAGTACAAACTTTCAAAAGTCTGAGATTATTTGTAAGGAAAGCTTTCAGTCTCACACAAGTGTTCAACTCTAATACTTTGAGATACAACCTCAAGCATGACAGTATGTGGGAACCTCACACTAAATCATGTCATTTGGGAACAGAACTACTACTGCATGCTCTACAGTACTCATTCATCCTCTTGCCAAGACAGAATTGATCCCGAGTACTGTGTTTAAAATAATGTTTGAAATGCAACTGAAATCATGCTTCAGTTTAGAGGTACTATGCCACTTTCTAGAACATGTTTATTTTAACTTTATTGAAACCCTGTCATAAATGTCTGTGTTATTGCCCCAATTCCCAGAATAGAAATATCTGGTTCTGAGAAAAATCATATATTAACTAAATTTACTGGACAACCTTGTAGGTGCAGCAAAGCCGGAAAAAAATAACTTCATGACTGATAGTTTCTAGTAGGCTTCTAATCACTGCACTAGACTCCTTTTGATAAGGAGATTAACTCAGAAGATTGATCTTTGATGTGCTACAACAGACCATCTCTCTGATATCTGAACTACTTGCTCACAGTGTCTGTTTGCTTGCTGAATGAGAAGAAACTTCTTCAAAGAGAATGCCTTAAAATATTACAAACAAATGTTTCCCCGCAGGGTGGGGAAAGCTTCAAAATAATGGATGAAACAGAAAAAAGAGAAAGGAAAAACTTTAACTCCAAAAAGTATTGGGGTGCAAGCAGTGTTGGATTGCAAAGCAGGTTCCAAATTTAAGAATTTGGGTGTAATATAAAGAAGGGAGAAAAATGGCATGGGGAGAAGAAATGGAGACTCCAATACAGGTAGTCCTTGACTTACAATTGAGCCCAACACTTCTGTTGTTGCTAAGTGAATTTTGCCCCATTCTACAACCTTTCTTGCCACAGTCGTTAAGTGAATCACTGCAATTGTTAAGTTAGTGACATGGTTGTTAAGTGAATCTGGCTTCCCCATTGACTTTGCTTGTCAGGAGGTCGCAAAGGGAGATCACAGGACCCCGGGACATGGCAACCGTCATAAATATGAATCAGTTGCCATGCGTCTGAATTTTGATCATGTGGCCATAGGGATCTAACAATGGTTGTGAGAAAAATAGCTACAGCTCATTTGTTCAGTGCCGTTGTAACTTCAAACCGTCACTAAACAAACTGTTGTAAGTTGAGGACTACTTGGAGCAGAGAGTCTCACTAGCTCAGGGCTGAACTGCAGACAATGATGTTGTTAGCTAGTTGAGTAATGAAATGTCTGCAAGTAAACAACCCAACTTTAGCAAGCACCAAGGAAATAGAAAGATTGTGGGTGTTATTATTATTAATCAGATATGAAAGCCTGTGAGGCCAGGTGCTTTCTTTCAGCCCAACCTACCTCACAGGGTGGTTGTTGTTGTTGTGGGGAAAACAGGAAGCAGGAGCGTTAAATAACACTGCCTTGAATTGTACAAAATAAAAATGAGATATTGTTATTATTATTCCCTCAAAACACAGTCTTGCACGTAAGCATCGACGGAAACTGTTTAAGGCGGGGAGGGGGGGGATGTCCCCATCCAGGCGTCTCGAAAGGACTACAATTCCCATCATCCCCATGCACTACACCTTGCTGGCCAGGGATCGAGAAAGATGCGGCCCGGGGCAAGAACCCGCCTCAGACCCGGCAATGGCAGAATACACTCGGTCGGAGGGACCACGGCGTCCCTCCTCCTGCCCAGCCGCGGGGGACGACAGGGAAGGCGGGCAAGCGGGTGGGCGATGGGCTTTGTAGTTAGGCCGGACGGAGACGACGCGAAGTGGCCAAAAAAGGGGAAAGCGAAGCGGGGAAATCCGCAACCCGTGGAAGGACGAGAAGGATCCCAGAAGAGGAACGCGGGAGGCCGCTTCCTTCCTCCAGCCAGCCAGCCCAGACGACCGTCGATACTTGCCAGCCCAGGCCTCCCGGGGTCCGCGGTCAGCCTTCCACTCCTCGGGCAGCACCGGGCGGGACGCCACTGCGCACGCGCGGCTCACCTCACACCACTCTCTCTCTTCCCCCTCCCTTCCTGAAGCCTCGCCAGGAGGCAGCGCCCGCGCCAGGGAGCATCCAGGGCTTCGACGCCGGCGATGCGCATGCGCACACCGGCCAGGCAAGACATGCGCAGTTCAGAAGCCACGAGGCACCCGCGGTCCGGCCGTGTCTTCTTTTTTTTTTTTTAAACCTCAGACGCGCGTGATGGAGTTTCGTGGACTGTTTATATTTTTAATCTATCCCAGTTCCCGTGTACAGGTAGTCCTCAACCTACCACCACAAGTGAACCCAACATTTATGTTGCTAGGTGAGAAATTTGTTAAGTGACTTTGCCCCATTTAATGACTTTGCTTGTTAAGTAAATCATTGCCGTTTGTTAAATTAATAACAGGATTAATAATAACAGGATTATTAGGTGAATCTGGCTTCCCCCTTGATTTTGCTTGTCAGAAGGTCGCAAAAGGGGATCACATGACCCGAGGACACTGCAACGGTCATAAATGTGAGTCAGTGGTCAAGCATTTGAATGAGAATCACAGTGACCATGAGGTCATGCATCCTGAAAAATGGTCCTAAATCACTTTTTTTCAGTGCCCTTGTATCTTTGGTCATCAGGGGTCGCCAACCTTTTGGACCTCAGGGACCACCAAACTCATAATTTTAAATCCCAGGGCATAACCCGTTCTGTGGGCATGGCCTAATTTCTATCTTATCTGCCATCGGCTAGCTCAGTCTGTCACATAAAATTTGCTTGCAGGCAAACTCACAAAATTAACTCACAACACACCATGTATGTAAATATTTATTTTTTTATTTAAAAAGACCAACTTTTACCCAAAATCAGACAAAGCAGGCAGGCAGATTGAGTTGCTCACAGAATCACAGATTCATTAAGAGATCTATCTATCTGCCATCGGCTAGCTCAGTCTGTCACATAAAATTTGCTTGCCGTGAGTGCACTGAATAATAGAACAGAATAGAAATAGAAATAGAAAAGTCCTAAGGGAAGTTTGGCTGTGCTTAAAAGCAGAGCCGAAGATCTAAAGATGAGCTAGAAAGTAAGAAATGCAACGATTTCCTGCTTTCTAGCTAATCTAAATCTCCCGGCACAGCAGAACAGCTGTTGGTCGGGGGAAAAAAAGGAAAAATAGCAATTTAACAGGCAAGTTTGCCAGGTAAGGAGTGAGTGGGCAGGGAGGGTTTCCGTGGGCCATGGGTGGTGCAGCCTTGTGTATCTGCGCAGCCTGGATTAATTGCTTTCAGGGGGTGCTCTTGTGGTGAGATTTCTCTGCGGCCCACCAAAATTTTCTTGCGGCCCACCAGTTGGCAACCACTGCTCTACTAGACTTTTTGTATTTTGTATTCATTATGCCCCACACACTCTTCCCACTATATCCCTTCTTGGTCTACCACACGAATGATTTAGTCACCCCTTTTCCAATTGTTGGAAGAAATATCCATCTGGTTCAGTTACAAGCTGGGAGAAAGACATGGAGGCTGATTGGAAAGATGGTTTCTTTTTTATATATATATATTTTTTATTAATTTTCAATAAACAAACATACACAAACAAAACACAAAACATGAAAACATAAAACTTCTTTTTGGAAAGCAGCTTAGTCCCAGGTTACATCTTTTTGTACAGATATAAATGGAATTCATGCTCACTTTATATACCATTTCATATCTTATTTACCATTCTACATTTTCTATATAGCTTCTCCCCTCTTTTCACTCTCTTAATTCTGTTTTATTTATTTCATCTCAATTTAAATCATTATGCTTATATCTTTTGTCTGTTCTATTTCAATTATCTATTATCTTTTCTCATTAACACAAAATTTCTCCTGTAATCACTGATTGAAGTATGATGCCTTTATATCTTTCTCCTAAATTTAACACTTAAAATAATATATAATTTTCATTCTGATTCTGCTTAGTACATTCTAAAGCTACGTACTATATTTTAAAATAAGAAAGAATAATAAGTTTATAATATAATTAAAACAATAATCCATAGCAAATTAAACTATCGTTAAATCTTAAGCATTTTACACATTCCTTTTAATATTTTATCCCATTTTATAATCATATAATGTTTCAGTTTTCTAACATTATTTCAAATACAAATACAACAATACAATCTTATGTACTTTCACAGAATCTCTTTTTTAATTATGTTTTACCGATTATCTCTGAATAAATCCTGTTTCTTTACATCTTGTTTCAAACCTTTGTAACTTCTCTTCCCTTTTTCCCTTCCTTTCTTCTCCAATCTAGTCTTTTTACCCCCTTGTCTCTTGCTCTCCACCCTCTTAATCTCCACCCTCTTCTGTATTCCTCTTTTCTGTTGCTTTCTGACATTGTATCGATTTTTCACGTTATTTTTCCCTTTTTTGTTGTTGTTTTTTTAAGTCTTTCTCCATTCTCTTTCCCCTCTTTCCCCTTTCTTCCCCAGCTAGAGTTGCTTGTTCATTAAAGATGGCTTCTTCTTCATCCCAATCTTCTTGTTCTAGTAGTTTCTGATAGGTAGAAATCGCCATTTCTAAGAAATGAAAAACAGATCCAGAAGAGCCCTTCCCTTCTTGTTCCTCTTCTTTAAGCTTTTTAAATTCCATTTTCAGTTCGTCAACATGTAATGCCATTATGAAAAAAAATTTAAACAGCCCAAATGTTTTTAGTCTTTCAAATAATAATTTCCAAAGGTCCCAAAGTCACCAAGCAATCCAAATACACACAGACTGTTTCATTTAGCACTTTCTTCTTTTTATAGTTTCTTTTCCTGGGGTTACAGTTCAGTTGCAAAGTTCCAAAATATATCTTTTAGAAGTCTTGTTACAATTTAACTCTAGTCTTATAAATTCCAAGCAGCCTCCTCCAGCAAAATCTTAATATTAATTCTTTTCCTCTCCCTTCCCACTTATAGCAAAAAAAAGTTTTTTTTTTCCAATGTTCAGAAATCTTTAATGTCCCCTTGGCTTTAATTTTCCAGTTTAATTACCTGCTGATGCCAAAATGGGTTTTTCCGATTTCCATCTGCTATCACCGTAAAGAAGGAGAGTGAGAGAAAACAAACTTTCCCTTTCTACTTTCATTCGCCGCTTTTTCCGATCTTTGGGAGCGATGTATCTTAATGAAGTTTAAATTCCAAGGTATTTAAATGTTACTTGTTGTCCCGGTCAGCCAAAAACTTTCACCTCAGCTTCCTCCTGCGCATTCTTATCCAAATGAAAGCTTCTTTGTGGCGGCCATTGCTGACCGCCGCTCCACCGCTTTCGGAAAAGGGAGTTAAGCCAGCTGAGGAGGGGGGTTGCGATTCCCCCGGACCCCTGCCGGATCTCCCCTATCTTCAGTTACCTCTACGGGGTAACTAATAGCCCCCAAATCTGGCTGGATCGGGGGCACTCCAGCGACAAGCGCAGCAGAAACCGCGCACGATTGCGGATTCCTGCCGCCGCCGAAGCCTTGCAAACCGGAAGCCTCGGAAAGATGGTTTCTTGATGAAGCAGAACCACATGTGATTCTGGGCAGCTGACAAAATGGAGTTGAGAGTGGGTGGGTTTTTATACCTTCTTTGGGCTTTGTATTTGAGCTTCCTGTTCCTGTGCAAGAACATGTCCTTTAATATTCTATTGGATATTGTCAGATTCCTATGGGGTCATGTAGGGGTTATGCAGGGGTCATAGCTAGCTCTATAAGCAAAAGAGGAAATACAAATCCTAGATGCTTGTCTGAGCTAATCTGGTCCACCTCTGGTTTATTGTTTATCTGAGCTCCCAGGTGAAGTTTGGAGTGCTCTAGGGGTGGTGCAATGAAGGGGTTTGTGTTCTGAAAGGGTATTGGACAATTCCTATTGTGCCTAATGGCTTTCCTCCTTTATTGAATCTTGGGTGAGGGGCTGCTTCTAATCCTATCAGTCTGCCTTTACTGCAGGGAATTTCAAAATATCCTGTCTTGGATGGATTACCAAATCTATATTTCTAATAGCTGGCCTCCTCAGTTTCTGCTTGGAGGCTGTTAAGAAAGACTCTGGGGCTTCTTCCTGCTTCTTAAAACATGTTTCTCCATTTCTCCTTTAGGGAAATATAATATCTTGCCTTTTTAATATTCCTCAAAATATTTCATTCTTCTGGGGGGTAGGTGTTGACTTTCTACACATTCATGTAGCTTCCTGCAGTGTTCCTTTCAATTCCATATCACAAAGTAGGCAAAAGCACATTCTTATACAGTCATTTTCTAGGAGATCACCAGGCTGAGCCCAAGGGAGGGGTCAAATGTGTCATAAGTCATGAGTCCCTGCTAAAGATGGGAAGGCTTGGAGAAAAACCAGAAAATTGGGGGGGGGGGGACGACAGTTTTTTCCCCATTTTTTTTCCAAAGCCATTTTTTTCCAGAAAAATTGAAAATAAAATTGAAAAGTGTTGAATGTGTTCTTTTCCAATGATAAATAATATGTCTATGACGTATTCAAACTAAATAACATGAAGAGCTTAATGAAAGATTTCTGAGACTTTTTGTAAAGTCTTAAATGCACGTTCTCTCAGCTGAAAACAAGCAAATCTATATATATAAAAGTGAAATACCACTCACGCATCATCACAAAATCTCCACAACCGTAAAGCCTACAAATTTGAAATTTGGCACATATGTTCCTCTTGGCTTCTAGGTGCTCACTAAGAAAGGATTTTTTGAAATGACCATCAGAGCATTAGTATTTTGTATATTATTATTAACATACTCTGATGCTAAGGAGTTCTACTCCCTCTCCCCACCTGAAAAGAAATCTGTTCCAAATGCAAAACACAAGCAGAGGAGTTTCAGTTTTAGTTTCACAGCACCAAGCAGCTTTACTACAGAACAGTTGAGCTAAGCCACGCCCAGGCTCCTTGCTGTCTCCTTGCTCACAGCAAATACTGTTTCAGTTTCCAAACAGCCCTCAACTCTCACACATTGACAGGACACTAGCCAGATGAATACTGATGGATGCTGGTAGGCAGAGGCAGAATTTTCCCCCCCTTACTTTCCTCCCCAAAAAACTAAGCTCGACCACATCATTTTGTAGCAAAGCATGGGTATGGATCTCGTCCTGAAATACAATTCAGGTAACACTGTACTCAGTTCAGTTATTAAACAAGAGAAATATGCATTTGTGCCACTAAGGGGCACTGTAGGGAAAAGGTTCCAGTTAAGTTTGCTTCTGTACATTGGATCTCCTTCAGTTGAGTAATTGTTGGTATACAATAGTCTGACAAAATAATTTCTGTTTTGTAACCCTTAAAGGATTCCTATTAATGTTCTCCACCATCACATCATAATGTTTACCTATAGTCTGGTCAGTAAATTGATTTTTCTTTTCCTCCTCTCACTACAATGGTAAGACCAACATCTAGAGTTTGGAAACATTTCCACAGTGCAATTTCTGCTAAGAGCAAAACTGCAATTTGCAAATATTGTGAGAAGAAATATTCTTTTTTGAAATGCTACAAGGATGACAGAACACATCCTTGCATGCCAAGGGTGCCCTAAAGTCATTTTAAAATACTTTATGGAATTAAATGACGAGGCCCAGAATGAAAGTGCAAATAGCTTTTCCTTCCAGAGTTCTAATTCCAGAAACATTTTTCTGCTGCTTCTGGATCATCACAAAGTGTTTCACCAACAGCATCTTCAAGTAAGGAAGTGTTGCAAACAACTGCCTCACAAAAATACACAATACCTTCATTTATAGATAAGATGACATTTGAAAATCAGGAGAAAATTGATCATGCTCTTGCAAGAGCAATATATGCTTCTGGATCAGCATGGTCAATAACTGAAAATACATATTGGTAGGAAACTTTTAAAGCATTACGACCCTCATACCATTTGCAAGCAGACTTTCCTTGAGCAAACCTCTTTTGGAGTCAGAATATGAGCACGTGATGGAATCTGTACAAGGAAAAATCAGTGAAGCACTATGTCTTGCAGTACTCTGAATGGACAAATGTTCGGAGGGAAGAAACTGTCAACTTTGTGATAACAAATTGGAGAGAACAGACATATTCAGAGTATATTAGTACTGAAATACAGTATGTGCAGTTTTAGAGAAAATTTGAGAGTGGTAAAATATTTGCTTTGTTGACTGACAATGCAAGTAATATGAAAGCTGCATGGGAAATCATAATGGACAAGTATCCACATATAGCAATAGGATGTGCATCTCATGGACTAAATGTCTTAGTGACTTCATGAAACTGGATACTCTTCAGGGGATTTATAGAAGAGCTAAAGAAGTTATCAAATATGTAAAAGCTACTCATGTCACCACAGTCTTCAAGAAGAAGCAAGAAGAAAAAAATGACAAAATAAAATAGTGATACTGAAACTGTAGTAAAACATATTAGGGTGGAATGGTGATCTCCTTTGAAAGTTTATGAAAAAACAAAACAAAAAAACCCTTCAAGCAACAGTAATAATTGAGGATTTTAAAATTCCCAGAAATATAAGGAACACTGTGCTTGATGAGGAACTGTTTTGGGTTCAGCTGCAGAACTCCCTACAGATTTTAACACCCATTTTTTCAGCAATCCATGCATCTGTATCAGACACTGCACTTTTATCAGAAACTCCGAACCACATGGCTATGATAAAAATATCTGTTTTTGAATACCTAAGTGTATCTCCACTTACAACTGCTAAAAAGAATAAAATAGTTATTGGCTTCCGGTTTTGAGCTTCCCTGAAGACGGGCCGCTGATCGCGATTGTGCACGGCTTTGGTCCGTGCTTTGGCATCGGAGAGCCCCAGTCCTTTGGATTCGGGGCAGAAGCCGCCTCATAGGGGTGGTGGAGGAAGGAGAGACTGCCAGCTGGGTAGAGAGGAGTCGCAAATCCT
This sequence comes from Notechis scutatus, assembly GCF_049901735.1. Lineage (NCBI taxonomy): Eukaryota > Metazoa > Chordata > Lepidosauria > Squamata > Elapidae > Notechis > Notechis scutatus. The sequence continues at coordinate 16,783,400 of NC_142015.1, forward strand.
CTTTCCGGCTTGGCAATTACTCCCTTCTGAAGACGCCTGAACCGGTGGTCTAAAATGGCCACCCTGAGGGGGAAGATTAGACTGGAATAAGATTGCGCAGGAGAGAGAGAAAGAAGTGAACAGCAGGAGGAACAGGACGATATAATTAAATGGAAGATACCCCCAGGATTAACATTTCAAAGAATTTTTAAGAAAGGATTTACAGCGGTGAAGAGAAAGAGAAAAAAAGGTGTGAATTGCTTTTGACAGCAGCGGGGCTTTGAAACCGTGAAAGGTAGAAGCTGGAGAAGGAATTATATAATCAATTTGGATAAGTATATTTTTATTCTATATAGGCATTAATAAAGCTGAACTATAGACTGTTAAAGAGGAAATTTAATATCAATTGGATTTGATCTTTTTTTTTTGGAAAACTGTAGTTTAAAAAGCTCTGAATAATAGAGAAGAAAAAAGAAAAGAGGAGGTGAAGATTTAGCATAATAAAGAGTGCCATCTCAGTTAAACTTAACTTGTTTTTCTTTTAAAAGACTCTGTTTCTTAAAACTGTATGGAAATTGATACAATAAAGCAAGAACTTTGAAAAATTTTAAACATTGTAACACAGAAAGAAGCAGGAAGATTCTGCCCTTGGATTAATTGTTGATTCTGACATGGACTTGGCACTGGATTAGCGGAGGCTTAAAACTTGAGAGGAAGAAAAGTTGCCTGTTGGAAATAAACTTTAAAGACACTATTTGGATTAAATTGCTAATTAGAAAGTTTTAAAATGGCGATATCTCTTCTGGCATTAAAAATGGAACTTAGAAAAATGAAAGAAATACTACAACAACAATTTGAATCGCTGGGTTTTGCTTCAAAATTTATTGAAAATGCAATTGCAGAATATGAACAACAAAGACTAAAGGCAGAAGAGGAAGCGGAGCAAATCATAGTAGGGGCCATCTTTAGTGATCATAGAGAACAAAGAACTCTGGAAAGAAAGAGGAAACGAGTTGGAAATAAATACAGGAGATTTAAGAAATTAAATGAAAAGGAGAATATCCGAAAAATTAAAAAACGGAAAAAGAGTCAGCAGAAATTCAAAGGGTGGAAGGAAGCTATAAATAGAGAGGGGATAAAAACTAGAGTGAAAAAATAAAGGAGAAAAGACAAGGGGAAAGAGGAGACAAGAAACAGGATTTGGGAACAAAGAAATATGGGAATTATAAAAAACATGGGGAAAAATTGCTTAATTGGACATAAAGATAATGGGTGATTATTATTCAGAAAGGGGATTCTGCAAGGTATTGAGCTTGATAAGATGGAAAAACAATTGTTATTTGTTGATACTGTAATTTAATGCTCTTCTTTATGTATAGAGATAATTGTAACAAATAATGGAATAAGCATATTAGATATATTGAAATATTTTTAAGATTGGAATGTTGGGTTTTTTTGTTGGTTTAAATATGAATGGAAGAATTAATGGAATACATATATTAAATATACTGAAATAAATGAAATGATATAGGAGGAGAGCTGAAATGGAATTAACCTTAGGGATTAGGATTGTTTTACTGTTTGAATGAGTAGATTAATAATGCCATTTTCTTTTGAAAATTTTAATGAAATTAAAAAGGGGGGAAACCATGCAGAATCCGATTTATATATGCTATGTAGTTTTAAAGGGATTATTAAGTTTAATGTTTTAGGTAATAATGTTAAATGCTTTAAAGGGATTTAAAAGGGTGAAAAATAATGAATTTGTAACTTAGAGGTGGCGCACTTGTATTGAGATTTCAGGGAGGAAACCAATTTATACTACGCCGTCTTCGGTCTGATTTAAGCATGGTATATAAAATCATACATTGCAATGTCCTACCTGTCAATGAATACTTCAACTTCAACCATAACAACACAAGAGCACACAATAGATACAAACTCAAAGTTAACCGCACCAAACTTGATTGCAGGAAATACGACTTCAGCAATAGAGTGGTCAATGTCTGGAATACTCTACCTGATTCTGTGGTTTCTTCCCCAAACCCCAAAAACTTTAACCTTAGACTGTCTACTATTGACCTCACCCCTTTCCTAAGAGGTCTGTAGGGGCGTGCATAAAGCGCACAACGTGCCTACCGTCCCTGTCCTATTGTTTCTCTTATTCTTCTTTTATTTTTCTTATATGTACCCATTTCATGTATTCACAACTATGTATACACTTATACTTATTATCTTGTAAACAATTGGCAAATCAAATAAATAAATAAATAAAATAAAATAAATAAATAAATATGAATGGAAGAATTAATGGAATACATATATTAAATATACTGAAATAAATGAAATGATATAGGAGGAGAGCTGAAATGGAATTAACCTAGGATTGTTTTACTGTTTGAATGAGTAGATTAATAATATCATTTTCTTTTGAAAAATTTAATGAAATTAAAAAGGGAAAAACCATGCAGAATCCGATTTATATATGCTATGTAGTTTTAAAGGATTATTAAGTTTAATGTTTTAGGTAATAATGTTAAATGCTTTAAAGGGATTTAAAAGGGGTGAAAAATAATGAATTTGTAACTTAGAGGTGGCGCACTTATATTGAGATTTCAGGAGAAACCAATTTATGAACAAAGTGTCTTTTTATTCAAGGGGTACTTAAGATGGAAGTATATAACAAACTGTGACATTTTAGGGAAATGGGTGTACTAATAGTCCATGATTATGAAGCTACTATAAGTGAATTAAATAATGAGATAAGTATTTGGAATAATACAATAAAATAGAAAATGTATAAAAGCATTGTTAAGATAAGGAAATGGATGCAAAAATTGAATATGTAACCATGGTCATATTTGTACATACATATGTGAAACCTCGATTTTTCCAAAATTTCTATTTTTTTCCAGAAAAAAAAAGGAAAAAATGTTTTTTTTCTCATGGCTTCAAAATTACCAGAAATTTTACAGTATACATCTATAGTCCCTGTGCACCCGCAAGAAATCATTCCCTTGATTCCTGCTCATTTCTCTTGATCACCAGTAACTCAGGTTTTGTAGAAAGCTTCAGCTTGCAATAAGTCTTTATACTCATTTGAACTGCCTGAATCTCCTGATTTCTCATTGCCTTGATATAAATCCAAGTTCCAAACTGTCAAGGGAAATGAGCAGAAGTTACACAGGCATTTTAGGTGAGCTGGACTTAGCTCTCTTGCGAACGCAAAGTGACTCATGACTTATGACATGACTTATGACAAAGCGAGCTCAGCCTGTCATCTCCTATATCTGCTCTTATTTTGTGACACACAATCAAGCACAAACTCATCCATGTTCCTACGATCCTTTGAACTTGTTAAAATTTCAGCGTACATTATCCCATCTTTAGTACATAGTTTACCAAGTCTCATAGCCGTCTCAGCCTCTAATGAGGAGACCAATAATGAGCACCATTTCTAGAGTACCTGCATGAATTCCTGCCTGAGTTGTTGCAGGATGAGGAGGTTGTGCTGCCCAGCAACCAGGAGACCCAGCTGGTGCTGGTCTCTGAAGATAAGGAGTCTGAGCAAGGGTGTACTGACAGAGCAGAGCAAGAACATTCTGCAGGGTTCCTTCAAGAAAGGAATCTCATTCTTCCAAAGAAGCACCCCTGGGGCTGCTTCTGTTTAAGAAGACCAGTGAGCTCAAGTCTCTCCATTTGCAACAACCAATTGTTTACCCAGACTCTGTGTGCCTTACCTTCTTATTTGAAACCTGGTGACTTTGGCTCTGGCCTGATGTAAGCTCCCAAGTAAACCAGGCAGAAAAAGAAGAGAGATTATTCTACTTTATTATCAGGCTACATTAACAGAATATTGCAATTCTAAAGGGACAAATCTCCCACAATCCCATTTTAACCACCTGATAATTTAGGGTAGATCTGTTTCTTTTTCTGTCTGTTATTCAGTTATGGGCTTCTGATCCTAACTTAGAAGACACTTCTTGCCCCGATTGCCCAATATCATTCCCATCCACCCCACCCAAATTTCCAAGAGAAAGACTTTGCAGGCAGTGAGAATTAATTAATTAATTAATTTCTATAGGAGTTCATCTCAACCAGGTGACTCTGGGCTGTGAACTCTTCTAAAATGGAAGGTTGTTGTTCCCTCTTTCCCTGGTAACTCAAGATCACAAGTCTATCATGGACTCTTTTTAAAGTCATCATTGTTTGGTGTGGAGGGAGGCCATCTTGTATGTGGATATACAGAATTTTGCGTTTAGTTGGGAAAAGTACCTAAATTTGGGTTAGAGGCAACCTACAACCAAAAAGCGAACAAGTCTGAATAACCACAAAGTGAAATACATCCTGGTGTTGAAAACAAATGTCTGGTGCCCAGTTAAGCCACTTTTTATATGCATAACAGGAAATGCAGCTGAATCTTCATGCAATTGGAACCATGAATTGATATATAGGGATCTTAAGTACATTTCTGCTTTAACTACGAACCATAAATAAAACATACTAAGGACTAGGACATGTTGCATTTATTAAATTGAAGGCATATGGAAAGAGTTAGAAACTCTTCTACATTCTTTACAACCTTAGACATACAACGATCATTCCCACTATCCTTCAACCATAGGGTGCAGTTCCTGACTGACGTATCTCAAAAGGGTTGACTGAGAGAGGAAGGGCAACCAAATATTCCTACCGGATCAGATGGTCAACATTCTCTATTATCTACGTATTTTAATATTCCCTGTGTCGGATATATTCACTGAATATTCTGTATTGGGTTGTTCTGAAGAAAAGGAGCAATAGAAACAGTACTTTAGAGACAGACTATTGCAGTTCAAAGCATTTGTATGTTTATTTAAGAGAATGCTTAGAATTCAATGCATGCAAAGTGTTCCAGTGGGAGAGTCCATGGAAGTTTGGATTCCTTCTCCAGCTGCTGAATCCACCCCATCTATCAATCCAATCATGAATTGAAGTCAATGTTGCTCTGGAAAGGAAACAATGAAAATCAAGTTGTCAACAATAGATTTTTCAGTAGTGTGCGTAATTGCTATGTGATCCATTTTGTCAATTGAGCATGGAAATGCTCACATAACCATTTTCAAGGAAAACCATAAAAACAACAGGCGACTTTTAGGGCACTTCTTTATGAAATTTCTTTTTGCATTTTTAACTTTTCAAACGTTTACTGATTGATCCCAATAATGAGCTCCAGTTTCATTCTATTATTAATACAGAACCTAGATAGCAAAAATTTCTTATCTTCCTTTTACATTTTTTGGCATTCATCCAAAGTAAAGTAAAGAAGTTGTTTTCACTCCCTCCACATCCACTATAAACAAACATCATACATGTCCCAGTTACTGTGTCTTTAAAAAAAAAGAGAAAAGCAAGAGTTGTGTATGATCCTGTTCTTGGGCGAAGTGTACATTTCTCCAGAAAGTGAACTGAAATGAAAAGGAGAAAATAAGACAAACGGCCCCTTTTAAGGAAACCCAGAAGATCATCGCATAAAAATATATTGTATTCTGACTCCAGAGTGCAGGGCAACATGAATATTTGGCAATCTACTGGAAAACTAGATCCTGAGCAATCTGCTCCAAAGCTCAGAAAAAGTGAAAACAGTTTGCCTACCATAACATATTGAGAACACCCAAATTTTGTGTCATCGCCAATTGCCATTAGAAGCCATGCAAGTAATTGAAGTACAGCCTGGCAGATACAAGTTGCTCTACCACTAAGAAGAGGCACCAGGCCCCCATTCCTGAGATCGGCCTTCTGGGACTGACAGAGAGGATCATCCGGGAGACGTTTCCTGGCATTTGCTTGAATTGGGGGGTTGTATTCCAACAGACAGAAGGAGAAACTCCTTCTGGAGCTGGGTATTCAATACTTGGAGGAGGGGCATCTGGAAGTGTGTGGTGGGTGTCCTTTCCCTTTCCTTCTCTTTCAAAGACATCACATGGACCTTTTCTTCAACCAGGCGTAAGTATTTGCAGAGTCTACTTAAGGTGGGTTTCCAAAACTGATTTTTTATTGTTTTTCTATAAAGGTTGGAACCAGGTAGGTCTCCATAATTTAGCTCAATAGTAGAAATTATGAACCCCTCACAAAGGGGGACAGCAGAGGTGGAGGAAATAGGAAGTCCCACTTCAAACACTGCAAGAAAATTCATTGGCCGTTGGACGCAGAATAGCAGGATCTTGGCAGAAAGCATTTTCATGCTTGAAAATGTATATAATACATTTTCTTCCATGAAGCATTGCAAGGCAATCTAGACAAATAAAAGCATCTCCAGGCATTAAACGTGTTAGAACTGACATTTCCTATGAGGGATATATACTTTCCTTTCATTTTCCAGTATTTTTCTTAATCCCCTTTATCAATTGAGTGAAGAAATCATCCTCTTTATCAACTGAGTGCAGAACTCTTTGCAAAACAAAAAACAAGAAAGCTGCCTTTATGATAATGATTTAGATTTTTTTTACATTTTTACCATTTTAAAATATTTTCTGATTATGCTGCATGTGTTCCCTAATAAGCTCCTCTCACTAGTCCAGGACCTGGATTATATTACTGCGATCAAGGTAACTTTAGGACTAAAGAGTTTTCTGATCAACAATTGGCGGACAAGACTAAAATGCCCTTTGTTTTAATGGTGTGCCAAGGAAAATATTAAAAGTTTCTACCTTACCAGAATTTGGACATGCAGCTTTGCATTCAGACCAAGTTCGAAAGTTGTTTTCATTTCCTCCACATCCACCAAAAATGAATACATCACAGTTCCCTGTTGCTGTGTTGAAATAAAAACGAGGAATATGACCACTGCACCGTCCTTCTTCTGAGGGAAGTTTACATTTCCCTGTAATTTCACCTTAAAGTGAAGAGAAGAAAATAAAGCAGACTTTCCCTCTTAGGAAACCTATAAGATCACTGAGTTATGCATGATCCTGTTCTTGGGCGAAGCGTAACATTTCTCAGGAAATAGAACTGAAATTGAAGAGAGGAGAATAAGACCTCCAGTGATGAAGCACCCACTACATATGAAAGCAAGCTGTTCCATTGGTTAATTGTCCTCACTGTTAGGAAGTTTCTCCTTAATTCCAGGTTGCTTCTCTCCTTCATTATTTGTTTGTTTGTTTGTTTCTTTGTTTGTTTGTTTATTTGTCAAGCATGTATTACATAACAGGTATAAGTATAAGCATGGTTATGAATACATGAAATGGATACGAATAAAAAAGAAACAATAGGACAGGGACAGAAAACATGTTGGTGCGCTTATGCACGCCCCCTACAGACCTCTTAGGAAAGGGGTGAGGTCAATAGTAGACAGTCTAAGGTCAAAGTTTTTGGGGTTTGGGGAAGAAACCACAGTGTCCGGTAGAGTATTCCAGACATTGACCACTCTGTTGCTGAAGTCGTGTTTCCTGCAATCAGGTTTGGTGCGGTTTACCTTCAGTTTGTATCTATTGTGTGCTCTTGTATTGTTGTGGTTGAAGCTGAAGTATTCATTGACTGGTAGGACATTGCAGTAGGTAATTTTATGTACTTTACTTAGATTGGACCGAAGGCAGCGTAGTTCTAGGTTGTCTAGGTCTAAAATTTCAAGTCTGGTGACATAAGGTATTCTGCTACAAGTAGAGGAGTGATGAACTCTTCTCATGAAATATTTCTGGCCATTCTCAACTGTATTAATATCCGATATGTAATGCGGATTCCAAACTGATGAGCTGTATTCAAGTATTGGTCTAGCAAATGTTTTGTATGCTCTCGTTAGTAGAGTGATATTACCGGAGAAAAAGCTACGCAGGATTAGGTTAACAACTCTTAATGCCTTTTTGGCTATGTAGCTACAGTGGGCTCTAGCACTTAGATCATTAGAGATGAGTACTCCAAGGTCCTTGACACAGTTGGGGTCATCAACAAGGTCTTCATTATTCAGCTTGTATTTTATTTTCTGATTTTTTTTGCCAATATGTAAGACAGAGCATTTGTTTGTTGAGATTTGAAGCTGTCATTTATTTGACCATTCTGACACATAGTTGAGGTTATTTTGAAGGGTAGCAGTATTGTCAGTGGCATTGAATAGCTTTACATCATCAGCGAAAAGAACGCAGTTGCTCTTAATATCATCACAGAGGTCACTTATGTAAAGTATAAAGAGAGTTGGTCCTAGAACACTGCCTTGGGGGACACCACTGTTGACAGGTACAGGATTTGATAGGGTGTTCCCTATTTTGACCATTTGTTGTCTGTTTGACAGGAGTGCATCTATCCAGTTATGCAGGTGTCCGGAAATGCCATATGATAGTTTCCAACCATTATTTCTTGCCCTTCCCTCTGCTTTGGAGAATAATTTGACCCCCTCTTCTTTATGGCAGCCCCTCAAATACTAAAATACTGCTACCATATCACCCCTAGTTCTTTTCTTTAGACTAGTGAGACCCAAATTCTGCAGCTTTTCCTCATATGTTTTCTCTCCATGCCTTTGATCATCTTAGTTACTCATCTCTGAACTTTTTTCTACGTCTCAACAACAGAGGGTGCCCTTCTTTTCTTCACCACTCCTACAGGATGGCTTTAGCTCTTTTCAGAGCCCTCCAACAGGAGAACTTGGCGTGGGAGCACAGATACCCTTTCCTTATGTCAGATATCGCCACGACATCAGCTGGAAGTCCAACATGATCTTGATTCTATGCCTCTGTTTATACAACCCAGGATTTATTAGCTTTTTTGGCTGCTGCTGCACATTGCTGGCTCATATTCAAATGATTATCAACCAGGACTCAAAGGTCCCCCTTTTTGAGCCAGGTCTCACCTAATCTATACTTATATCTCTGATTTTTCCTGCCTAAATGTAAAGCTGTCCTTTTCTCCACATTCAAATTCATTTTGTTGGATTGGGTCCAATGTTCACGTTTGTCAAGATCTTCTGGTGTGTTGGCTACTTCTACCAGTTTAGTATCATCTAAAAATTTGAATTTGATTCCCTCATCTTGGTTATTTATGAAGATACTGAAGAGTTTTCAGATCAATGATTATGGACAAGAGTAATATTTTATTGGTTTTAATGGTGTGCCAAACCACTACCTTACCAGAATTTTGACATGTAGCTCTGCATTGAGACCATTGTACAAAGTTGTTATTATTTCCTCCACAACCACCAAAAATGAATTCCTCACAGTTCCCAGTTGTTGGATTGAAATAAAAACGATGAAATGAAGCTTTGCACCATCCTACTTTTGCAGGAAGATTACATATCTCTGAAGTTTCACTTGAAAATGTAAAGAGGAAAGACTGTCCCCCTTAAGGAAACCTGGAAGATCATCACATGAATATATATTGACTTCTGACTCCAGAGTACAGGGCAAGGTGAATATTTGAGCATTTACTGGAAAAGAAGACCCTGAGCAAGATGCTCCAAATGTCAGAAAAAGTGAAAACTAATATACTGAGAACACTCACATTTGACTCATTGCCAATTGCCATTAGAAGCCCTAAAATAACTGAAGACCAACTTGGCAGGCTCAAGCTGCTGTACCCCTAAAAAGAGTCACCACATCCCCAATCCTGAAATTCCAAACTTCTGGGAGGGATTGAGAATGTCATCAGGGAGAAGTTTCCTCCCATTTGCTTGAAGGTTAGGGCTTGTATTCTAACAGACAGAAGGACAAATCCCTTCTGGAACTGGGCATTCAACACTTGGAGGAGAGGCACCTTGAAGTGGAGGAGGGGTGTCCATTCCCTTTCCTCCTCTTCCAAACACATCTCATGGGCCTAATGTCAGCTGGTGCTCCATTCAGAATCCAAGAAAGAAACACTTAAACTCCGTTAATTAGAGAAAAGATATCTTTTACTGGAAATCAAATAGTAGCATCAAAGGAATTCTGAATCTGAGAAAATGAGCGCGTAAATCACATATACAAAGTGATGGCAACGTTCCCACCCACAATAGTTCAAACTGTCCATCCAATTAAAATTTGTATGTCATGTCACGTGGGCATCTTCAGGGGGTGATGAGGCATCTGTCCGTTGACCTTGGCCTATTTTGATAAAGAGGTGCGCTTTTGCATAGCATAGGAAAGAAGCATAACCAACACATATTTCATATACAAAGGACAAAGATACAAACAAATTGAAGGAGCCCCTATGGGATCACCACTGTCATCCATCATTGCAAACCTGTTCATGGAAGAATTCAAATCCAGAGCCCTGGCCAATGCCATCCACAAACCCAAACTATGGTTAAGATACATCGATGACACATTTGTGATTGGGCCCCATGGAAAAGAAAACCTAAACAATTTCCTAACACACCTAAACAGCACACCCCCCAAAATCAAGTTCACCATGGAAACGGAAACAAACAAACAACTACCATTCCTAGATGTACTAATCTACAAAAAAAGAGATGGCACACTAGGACACACCGTATACCAGAAGAAAACACACACTAACCGCTACCTCAACGCCCAATCCCACCACCACCCAGCACAGATAAACTCCATGGCTAAAACACTAATTACTAGAACCAAACGCCTGGCAGACAAGACACACATTAAGACTGAACTATGCACCCTGACTAAAGTACTGACAGCCAACGGCTTCCACAAAAGCAAAATCACCAGCTTGATCCACAAAAACACACTGAGACATAATAGAGACCCAGAAGATGAACAGACCTATGGAACAGCTGTCCTGCCCTACATGAGGTACTACAGACAAAATTAGTAAGATACTACACAGACATCACATCAAGACTGCCTTCAAAACAGACAGAAAAATAGCAGCCATCCTTAGAAACCCCAAAGATAAAATTGACCTGGAAAACCAAGGCATATACAAAGTCCCCTGTGCATCATGCCCGGCCACATACATTGGACAAACCAATAGAAGAATAAGTACCCGCCTGGATGAACACAAAAATGCAGTCAAAAAGCTGGAACACACTTCCTCACTAGTCCAACATATGGAAGCCACAGGTCATAGCATCGACTTCAATGGCACCAAAACCCTAGCCACTATAGAAAACCTCAGCCACAGAATCATCAGAGAAGCCATAGAGATTGAAAAAAGACCAGAAAGCATGAATAGAAGAGATGATTCCACCAGACTGTCAATCATTTGGAAGCCTGCACTCACAAACAAAAAAATCTCCACACCACAAGCCAGGCAAACACCTGGGCACAAACAGATCCCCCCTGATACCTCCAGCTCAAACACACCCCAACCAGGCACCCAGATGAAACCTAGCTTCCTAACTAATGATAGCCGTCCATTTACCCAGAGCCAAGCTGCACTAAAGGCCTCCAATAAAGTAACACAATGTTGCCAGCCAATCAAGATACAAAAAGAGCCAAAAAACAGACAGAAGATATTAGAAACACCAATCAAGCAGAACACAGCAAACTCCAAGACCAATAAACACAGACCAAGACTCCCAACCAATCAGGATGAAGAAAAAAACATTCTGGCACAGCAGTAGGCTAGCCCCAAATTTAGAACAGAAACGGCTGTGAAAGTCTGACTTACAGACGAACATAATACAGAAGCCTGATGATGGCAGATGAGATTCTGCCAAAACGTTGCTACAACTTTGAAAGCACAACTACAATGACGTGGGAAAATACCCAAACAAAGCTGAATACCATACATGTAAGTACCCACGAAAACTCAAGAATATATATATGTATGTATGTATGTATGTATGTATGTATGTATGTATATGTTGTGACTCAGAGGTTTGAACCTGCTCTGTCAGAAGACATAGGCTTGAGTGATGAGGAAGATCTGGCATTAAGGTTTGAGCCTGCCTTGTTGAGTGACACAAATGGGAATCAGGAGGAAGAGGAGGACTTGGCTCTAAGATTTGAGCCTGCTTTGCTGGAAGTTTCGGAGTCGTCTTCCTCTCCAGAAACTTCCTCCCTGATTGTGCCTCAGGTGTCGACAAGTAATCAGGAGAACGTGCCAGAGTCCTTGGATGAAGATCAAACCGAAGAATCTTGGTTTGATGCAAGGAACAGACGTAAGCAGAAACGTCAAGCACAAACTGGAAGGAGACGTCGAATCAGAGACTGAGGAAAGAGACTGACACGCCCCTCAGGAAATATAAGGAGGCGTGTTAGCTTGGAATCCCCGTTCGGGTCAAACTTTGTTATTTGCGTTTGCAGTTTGGAAAAAGTTTTCTGTTTGCCGTTCAGCTCTGATTTATAGTTCTGCTCGTTATCTGAATTTGCTGACAGCTTCTGGGAAAACTGCCAACGACGAATTCAGCCAAAGGAAAGTTAACTCTGTTGTTCCTGATATTGTCTGTTCGTGTTTTTTCCTTTGGACATTTGGACTCTCACCTCGTGGCCACAGGTGAGACAGAACATGTATATGTGTACACACATATACATACATACACACACACACACACACACACACACACACACACACATATAGGCAGGTCTTGGCATGTTCAGGTCTTTTCCTGTGTAAGATTGAGAGTATCTTGGTGACATTTCGATGAGGTCCCACTCTCCATCTTCAGGCTGGTGCTTTCAGCTTCATGCTTGTGCGAGCAAAGTGTGATCGGAGCTGCCGTCTCTCTATAAATACTGGTGGGGAGGTTGGCTGTGTTGTTATTTCTTGATTGGTTGATGGAGTTGATGTTTGCAGATTTTTGCAGGCTTTTTCGTAAGAACATGTGTGGCTGAGGTATTGGCTATGTGTCTATCAGCCTCCTGTGTTGTAACGACCTGGGTAATGTGCTGTGTGATGACCTTCTGAGTTCTACCATGTTTCTCCAACAATACGGACCCCCCCCAATAGGAAGACCCAGCATGTTTTCTAGGCATAAAATGAAATTAAGCCCCTCCAAATTTAGGCCTAGTTTAAAACATGCGAAATTGGGGGAGAAGGTGGGGGGGAACTTGCCATTAGGAGTGCCCCGTGGGCAGCTATGCCTCACCATCAGCCGCTCCTAACACCATGGTGGAGCACGGAGGGCTCCCTTACCCATCCCTTACCCGGTTCAGCAGGCGGGCGGCGTCGGCATGGATGTCCGGCAGCATTTCAGCTGCATCTCAGGCCTCCGTAGCTTCCATGGTTCCCACCAGTGCTGGTGCATCTCTCGCCAGCACTGTCTCCAACACAGCGTCTTAGTTGCTCCCGCTTTCCCCCCATCCCCGTAACAACAGGAAAAAAAGATTTTGAGGTACCTGGGAGCGCCGCGGGCTGTGTTTTGGTTTAATCCCGAGAAGCTGGGTGAGCGTGAGAAGAGCCGAGCGAGCGTCTCTGCTGCTGCTTCCCTTGGTGCTCCAGCCTTGGGCTCTGCAAGTTTGAAAAAGTCCCGATGCACAGCCCGTTCCTGCATTCCAAGCACCCAGGCCGAGCTGCAGCTGTCCCTCTCTCACCAGCGCCATTTCCAATAACAGCGGCAGCAGTGGCAGGAACCGTGGAAGCATTTCAGCCGCTTCTTGGGTGGGGGAGCCGCCTCCGTAACTTCCACAGTTCCCACCGTTGGTGCCGCTTTGATTGGAGATAGCGCTGGTGAGAGAGGGACAGCTGCAGCTCGGCCTGGGCGCTTGGAATGCAGGAACGAGCTGCGCACCAGGACTTTTGCAAACTTGCAGAGAAATTCACCCCCGAAAAGACATCCTAGCCATTTTTTCGGGGCTCAAAAAAAAATAAGGCCCGGCCTTATTTTGTGAGAAACATCCTGGGTCAGTGCTGTAATCTCCTGGGTCTTTGGCTGTGTGGTAACATCCTGATGTTTTGTGGTGTAACCTCCTGAGTTCCATGATGTGATATCCTGAGCGGGTGGCTGTGATACGATGTTTTGCGTTTTTGGTTTGGCTCCGAGTTTGAGGCCTGGCTATGTATTCATGGCGTGTGTCAGTTTGCTTGGTTTGGGGGTCTGGGGTGTGACAGCTAGTGATGCAGCCGTGATCTGGTTTCTGGACGGTGGTCCAGAATGGTCAAATTAATTTTGAGGGAAACAAATTAATCTCCAATACTGAAAACTTCAACAAGAGAATAATCAGGGAAGCCATCGAAATAGAGAAACACCCCATAACATAAATAAATGGGACGATACTTCTCACCTACCAGACATCTGGAAACTAGCCCTTATCAACAAATGAGTCCCAGCCAAGAAAACCAACACCGGACCCAAAACAACACATGACGCCACCACCAATCTACCTCACTAGACTCAAACCCAAGCCCATCCCATAGACAAAAGGAAACCACCGTCCAGAAACCAGACCATGGCTGCATCACCAGCTGCCACACACCCCGATCCTCAAACCAAACAAACTGACACACACCATGAACACAAAACCCGGAACGTCACATCATACCCGCTCAGGATATCACATCACAGAACTCAGGAGATTACACGACAAAACCTCAGGATATTACCATACAGCCAACGACCCAGGAGATTACAGCACAAGACCCAGGATAGCACAACAATACAACTCAGAAGGTCATCACACAGCCTATTACCCAGGTCATTACAACACAGGAGGCTGACAGACACATAGCCAATAAGTCAGCCACACATGTTCTTACAAAAAAGCCAACCAATCTGCAAACATCAACTCCATCAACCAATCAAGAAATAGCAACACAGCCAACACACCAGTAATTAGAGAGAGACGGCAGCTCCGATCACACTTTGCTCGCACAAGCATGACTGACGGACAAGACTAACATGCTGTTTGTTTTAATGGTATGCCGAGGCAAAGATTGAAATTTCTTCCTTACCAGAACATGTAGCGCTGCATTGATAAAATGTAACGAAGTTGTTTTTATTTCCTCCACATCCACTATAAGTAAATTTCTCACACTTCCCAGTTGCTGCGTTGAAATAAAAATGAAGGAATGAAGGTGCGCAAGGTCCTGTGATTGGGGGAAGATTACATATCTCTGGAGGTTCAGGGGAAACTGAAAAGAACAAAATAAGACAGATTGTCCATCTTAAGGAAACCCTGAAGTTATTTGCAGGACTCCAAATATTTCAGAATCTATTCGAAAAGGAGATAAAGACAAATCCTCCCGAAATTCCAGAGGAAGTGAAAATACATTGCCTTCCCAACCATAGTGAGAACCCTGCATTTTGAGCCTTTGCCAATTGCCGTTGGAAGCCCTTCAAGCAACTGAGGTGCACCCTGGACAATGCAAGCTCCTGCACCCCGAAGAAGAGCGACCAGCCACCACCACCACCACCCCATTGCTGTGATTCCAGCCTTTTGAGGTGGACTGAGAAAATGGTTAGGGAGAGCTTTCCTGCCATTTGCTTGAGGGTTAGGGATTGTACTCTAGCAGACTGAAGTCAAAGCCTCTTCTGGAGCTGGACATTCAACACTGAGGGGAGGGACACCTGGAATTTGGGAGTGGGATTGGCCTCTTCCAAAGATTTCACGTGTACCTTTCTTCACCCAGACTTAAATCTTTGCCGTGTCTGCTTAGGGTGGGAAAATTCATATATTGTTTATATTGCAGTGCCCAAATACATTTCTCTGCATCTGTTGCTCCTCGTCGATGTACAAAAACAGTAGCTGTAGTTTTTGGAATAATGTCTTCTTCATAGGAAAGCTTATACAAGGAATGCAAGAAAGATTTTAGTTGTGTCTTTTTATACTATGCCAGGGTCTCCAATTCCTTAAAATGCTCACATTCCATAATGGTTACCACTGAACTAAGAAGGATGGTGTTGACTGAACTCTACCTTTACTCAGTCTTTCATTCTTCTGAGGTTGGTAAAATGAGGACATATATTGTTGGGGGCAAATTGATGACTCTGTAAAGAGTTCAGAGAATGCTGCTAAAGTATTGTGGAATGGTTATATAAGTGCTAAGTACTATTGCTATAGAGGTGACTGAAATATTGCACAAAAGAGACTTTTATTCTGTTTAGGGCTTCCTAAAGGCAATATACTATTCTGGGAGCTCCTCCACCAAGTCTGTTCTTACTCATGGCTTGGAAGAGAAAGGGGTGGTTGCAAGGAGATTGTATGTAGTGGTGTAGAGAAAAGAAGATCTTATCTACCTACCTCGAGAAATGGCATCCTGAAAGGCAAAAATGAGCAGTCCAAAAGCTAGGATTATGTTGTTGAAATGCATCATGGTGATGGAAGTAAGGATCCAATGCTGAATTAAGCCTTTTTATAGATTATTCAACAGGGAACTAGACCTAGGCATTCATGTGGTTAGAACACCAAGGTCCAGTACCCCAAAACTGGAATAATGCTCACATCCCAAAATGGTTACTCCAAGGACCAAAGGGGAATATTACAGAACAGCGAGTTCTGGGAAATAATTTTTTTAGAAGTTTATTGACTTCTAGAGTCAATCACTCATTCATGTAATTGCAACACCGAGATCATATTTAATGACTATGAAGAGATATCTGATATATTGAATGGATGCTCTGTTTTAGGGTGTCCAGTTTGCAATGTAGTCAGTGGCCGGACTGAATAAAAGGAGCATTGCAAATAATAGTTATGAGACAGAACATTCCAAGGATTTGTAGGTTTATTTAAGAGTATGCTTAGAATCGGATGCGTGCAAGGTGTTTCCGTGGGAGACTCCGTGGAAGTTTGGAATCCATTCCTTCAGCTACTTAATCCACTCCGTCTGTCAAAGGAGCCCATCAGTGAGATCAGGAATTGGAGTCAATGTTACCCTGGAAAGGAGACAGGATCAAAATCAAGTTGTCAGCAGTAGAAGAATCAAGTATGTCATTGGTTCCTTAGTCTGCTCTAGCTTGTAGGGCACCCACCTCCTCAGTGGGAAAATTGAACATAGGCAGAATGAGGTATGGACCTTAGTGTGTTTTCTGTCTGATTATCGGTACCCCCATTGTTTCTTTTATTTCCTTATTTTATTCACAATGTGATGTCCTGATGCAGTATATGATGCTATCAGTGGTGGTATTCAAATTTTTTACTACCGGTTCTGTGGGTGTGGCGTGGTGGGTGTGGCAGGAGAAGGATACTGCCAAATCCCTGTTCCCTCCCCACCCCACTAACTGGCCTTCCAGCGGGAGGCAGCAAATAGATGGGGGTGGGGCCAGTTAGAGGTGGTATTTACCGGTTCTCCGAACTACTCAAAATTTCCGCTACCAGTTCTCCAAAACCTGTTAGAACTGGCTGAATACCACCTCGGAATGCCATTTTTCACAGCAGGAAAGAAGTGGTTCCAAAACTGTGTTTTTATTGTCTTCTAGAAAGTCTGGAACCAAGTAAGTCTCTATAATTTAGATAGATAGCAAGAATTATGGATCTCTCACAAACACAGGAGAACAGCGGAGGTGGAAGTAATGGGATGAGATAGGATGGATGCCACAATAGTCAAAGGATGCCAGGTCTGTTATTGAGAGGGAGCCAGAGAAATCCCCAAAAGTGAATAACTAGGGAAAAAAGGCCCAGTCTATGGCCAGAACCACTCAGCTGGAAGTCTCACTTCAAATGCTGCAGCAAAATTCATTGGGGCTTAGGTGCAATGTAGCATACATTGAATACATTAAAATGTATACATTTTAATGGTACATAATACAATTTCCTTCATGGAGCATGATGGCCAGGCTGTCTGGACAAACAAAAGCATCTCCAGGCATTACATGTGTTACAGGTCCGATATTTCCTGTGAGGAACATATAATTTCCTTTGATTCTACCGTATTTTACTCAGTTCTAAGGTGATCCTCTTTATAAATACTCACACAATTATTTGCAAGAAAAACATTAAAAACAAGAAAGCTTGCATTATGGCGCTTCTTTATGAAATATCTTTTTGCATTTTTACCATTTTAAAAGATTTCCTGATTGCACCCATTGATAAACTCCTCACTACTCCAGGGCCTGGATTGCAGAACTGAGATGAAATTATCTTTAGGACTAAAGAGTTTTCAGATCATTGATTGATGGACAAGACTAGCATGCTATTTCTTTTAATGGTGTGCCGAGGCAAAGATTGAAATTTCTTCCTTACCAGAACGTTGACATTCAGTTCTGCACTGAGCCATAGTGTAGAAGTTGTTGTCATTTCCTCCACATCCATTGTAAATGAATTCCTCACAGTTCCCTGTTGCTGCATTGAAATAAAAATGAAGGAATGAAGCTTTGCACCCTCCTGCATCTAATGGAAGTTGACATTTCTCTGGATATACATCTGAAAGTAAAAAGAAGAAAATAAAACAGATTGTCCCTCTTAAAGAACCCCAAAAGTTCATCACACGATAATATACTGGCTTTGGGAGGGGTGGGGGTGGAGCTGACATCGCGACAAGATGATGGGCGATTCCGGTGCTCCTGGGTGCCGTCAATACTGCCGCAGCTGGAAGGTCCATCTGGACCCAAACCGTTCCATAGAGAGAGTGTTTGAGGAGAGTGCAGGCTGCTGATCCCAGGGACACTGCAAAGTCCCTGGTTAATCCAGGTAAAGCTCCGTAATCCGGCTATGGAAGGAAGCGGCCATTGAAGCTGCTGAAAGGTTGGGACAGCTCCGCAACAGAAGAAGAAGAAAGAAAGTGTGTCAGTTTGGGGTGAGATTGTTATTTTTTTTTTCTGGTAAAAAGAGAGAGTACCCTAAGGGGGGAAAGATCTTAGAAATTGTTGTGGTCAGTCGGCAGCAGGAGCGAATGGCTGAGGAGAGTGAGGACTCAGATGAGGGGCCAGGAACATTGGAGAGTGGACTGCTGCCTTCAGATATTGTGGGGGCTGGCAGCAGCGATGAGGAGGTTCCTGGCAAATACATTCTAGATATGATAAAGATAGTAAAATGTTATAAAGAATTTACTGAATTAGATAAAATCTTAACAGGTACTGAGGAGAGGATGATAAAAAATTATATGGTTATTTTCTAGGGGTGAAATTAGAAGAACAAGTTAAAGAAATGATGATTGCATGGGGGAAAGTTTTGGATATGGGATTGATCTAGAAAAATGGCAGAAATGATGGACTAGAAACTATACATTAACAATGTCAACAGCATATAAAGAGAATTTGTATAAGATGTTTTACAGGCGGCATCTACCCCCAGCAAGAATAGCAAAGATGTTCAAGGATAAATTGACGAAGTGTTGGGAATGCCATCAGATACCTGGATCATACTACCATATGTGGTGGGCATGTACAGAAGCTAAAAGATATTGGAGTAAAATACACAAAATAGCATATAGATTTAAAATCAGAGACATTTTTATTGGGAATTTTACTTGAAGGTTACAATAGAGAATTGACTGATTATTAATATATTAACTGCAGCTAGAATTGTATTTGCTCAAAACTGGAAAAATGAGAAAATTCTGATGGAGGTGATTAAGAAAATAATGGAATGTGCAGAAATGAGCAGATTAACATTAGCAATTAAAGACCAAGAAGAAAAAGAATATTATAAGATGTGAGATTTAGTCTATCAATAGTTAAATACAAAGGTAGGAAATTGAAGTATAATATAATAGTAATGATATGTTATAATTGAGTAGCTCGGAATAAATTATAATACGAATAAAATTAGTAAGAATTGAGATTTGCTCGAAAGAATAATATGGAACTGAAATTAAAGTCTAATAATGGTGTAATAATAATACAATTTGATTTGGAAAGTCAATTAATGCAATATGAATGTAAACTTAAGAGAGAAAGACAATAGGTACTGTGCACAAGACCTATGTACCAATCGACACATTGTATAACTGAAAGAAGGTTTTATTTGTTGTTTTATGTCTTATGTTTATGTTTGTTGTTAAAAATAAAAAACTTTTAAAAAAAGAAAAGAAAATATACTGCATTCTGACTCCAGAGTGTAGGGCAAAATCAACATTGGAGCATTTATTGGAAAATCAGGTCCTTAGAAAACCTCCCTAAACCTCAGCGAAACTGAAATACTCTGCCTCCCCTCCCACGCTGAGAGACTCCATTTTGAGCCATTGCCATTTGACCCCCTCCAAGGAACTGAACAATGCAAGCTCCTCCATCCCTAAGAAGAGGCACAGGGCTTGCAGACCTCCATTGGTGAGATCCCAGACTTATGGGATGGGCTGAGGAAATGGCTGGGG
The DNA here is from genome assembly GCF_049901735.1 of Notechis scutatus. Taxonomy (NCBI): domain Eukaryota; kingdom Metazoa; phylum Chordata; class Lepidosauria; order Squamata; family Elapidae; genus Notechis; species Notechis scutatus. The sequence continues at coordinate 16,803,428 of NC_142015.1, forward strand.
AGAGCTGTCCTTCCATTGGATTCCACCCTTGATTAGTTTCCATCCCTTGTTTCTTCTCCTGCCTTCAGGTGCTTTGGAGAATACGGTAGATTGAGCCCTCTTTGTAGCAGCCGCTTAGATATTGGAACACTGCTATCACATCACCCTAGCCTTTTTTAAATTAAACCATTTCCAGCAACCATGTTTTAGCCTCCAGTCCACTGATCATCTTTGGTGCTCTTTTCTGCATTCTTTCTAGAGTCTCAACATTGTTTTTACACCCTGACAGCCAAAACTGGATGTAAACTTCCAAGTTTGGTGTTACCAAACAACATATAAATCTTACCACATGTACTTCCTTTTCACCCAGGTTTAAATCATTGCAGTGTCCATTTAGTGTGGGAAGATTCACATGTTGTTTATATTGCAGTGCCCAAAGGCATTGCACTGCATTTATTGTTCTTTGTTGATGAACAAAAAACAATAGCAGAAGGATTTAGGAAGAATATATTGTTCATAGGAAGAAGAAAATGATAGAAGGAAATGCAATAAACATACTACTCAGATGTCATTTAGTCTTTTTATTCTGTACCAGGATCTCCACTTCAACAACATTGGGAATAATACTCACATCTCAAAATGATTGCCCCAGAACTATAGACCAACAGAGAATACTGCAGAAATGGGACTTTTATTCTGTTTAGGGCTTGCTATATAATATTAACAGCATCATCGGTCGATCTATTTGCTCGGAATGCAAACTGCATGGGATCTAACAGCAGATCCGTAATGGTTTTCAGGTGGGACAGCACTAACTTTTCAAAGATTTTCATAACTACAGATGTTAGAGCAACTGGTCTGTAGTCATTCAGTTCCTTGATGGAGGGCTTCTTTGGCATTGGGATGATATAGAGCATTTGAAGCAAGAAGGAACATAGCACATCTCTAGTGATTTATTGAAGATTCGGGTGAAGCTGGGGGCCAATTGGTCAGCACAGACTTTTAAGCAAGAAGGAGTAATCTTTTTTTTAAATTAAAAATGAACTTTATTAAAGATTAAAAAGAATACTATGTACATTACATAGAATACAACATTTCATTGCAAACGAAATCAATATACAGATACATAAAACAAACAAACATAAAAAACAAAAATATTTCTAATCAACTAAGAAGGTGTGATCTTTTATCGAAAACAATTTTACTACTATTCATTTACTATTTTTGGTAAATGTTCTTAATCTAATCACTCCATTCTTCAAATCCTTCTCTTTTAGTTCTCTGGCTTTTTCTCCTTAATCCAGTTGTACCATTTTTCCCAAGCTGTAGCATATCTTGAGTCTTCCTTATCCCTAAGTTTTTGTGTAAGTAGGTCCATTTCAGTGCAGTCAAGAACTTTCTGAACAATCAAATTATTTGTTGGCATTTGGTCACCCTTCCAACATTGTGCCAATGCAATTCTTGCCACCCTGATTATAGGGAGAATTAAATATTTCATTTCTTTTGCGTAATCCCCTTTTAACATTCCCAACAAAAATATTTCGGCCTTAAATTCTAGTTGGATACTCGTGATTTCTTTTATCTACAATCTATTTTTTCCAGTATTTTTTACTTTTTGGGCAGAGCCACCAGGTGTGGAAGAAGGTACCCCTCATTTGCTTACATTTCCAGCAAATCGGACTTAAGTTTGGGTACATGTTCGCTAACCTTGAGGATGCCAGATACCACCGATAACACATTTTATATTGATTTTCTTTATAGACAGACAATTTTGTTATTTTGTAATTTTGATTCCAAACTTTTTCCCAGTCTTCCAAATTAATGTTGTGCCCTATATTCCTTGCCCATGCAATCATTGGACTTTTAACTATTTCTTCCACCATTTTGAATTCTAACAAATAATTATACATTTAAGAAATTAATTTTTCATCCATTCCCTCCAATATTTTATCTAATTGGTTCAGTTTTACCTCAATTCCAAATTCTTCCATGTCTTTTTTATATCTTGTCTTGAGTTGTAAATATGGCCACCACTCTATTTTCATCCCTTGCTTTCTAAATTCTTGGTTCATCTTTAATCCTCCTTGGGAGTTTAGTACATCATAATATCTAATTTTTCTTCCGGTTTCTAAGGCATTGGGGTGGATCAATGCCTCCATGATGGATACCCACCCTGGAATCTTCATATAATGTTTGTGTTTAATCTCTTTCCACAGTTTCAATAGTGAGCTTCTGATTATATGCCTATTAAAGTGTGTATAACTTTTATTTCCAGGGTTCCACATGAAGGCATGCCACCCCGCCTCCAAATTGTGCCCTTCTGGAGTTAAAATTCTTTTGTTTCTCAGATTGGCCCATTCTTTAATCCATGTTAAAACTGCCACTTTGTAGTATAATTCCCAGGCAGGGAGTCCAAATCCACCTCTGCATCTATTATTTTTAATGAACTTAATTTTATTCTGTTTTTCCCCCTGATCAAATAAATTTTGTGTTAATTTTGTTTAATTCATTAAAAAAAATTATCTAATTTAATTGGAATAGTTTGAAAGAGAAATAGTATTTTTGGCAAGGAGTAATCTTGTCTGGCCCTGGTGCTTTTCCTGGCTTTAGTCTGTGAAATAAATCTTGTTTATTGTTACTATATATTTGCAGGTTCCTTGTTGGAACACATAAGTCTTCGCAGAAGCTGACATATGATGTTACAGTATCTGTGAGCTCATCTAGGTCTGCAGATGTATCTTCAAAAACATTCCAATCAGTGCAATCAAGGCAAGCCTGGAGCTTCAGCTTTGCCTCATTAATCCAAGTCCTCACTGATTTAATTTGGGTTTCATGGTTTTAAGACTTTGTCTGTAGGAAGGTACAAGGTGAATCATGCAGTGATCAGAGTGTCCCACAGCTGCTCATGGTAAAGACCTATAAGCATCTTTTACTGTTGTGTAGCAGTGGTCTAAAGTATTTTTGCCTCTGGTAGGACAATTTACATGCTGGAAGTATTTTGGGAGCACTTTCCTTACATTTGCTTGATTGAAATCTCCTAAAATAATGGGAAGGGAATCTGGGTATTTGGCTTCAGCCTCCATAATTTGATCAGCAAGAGTTCATAATGCCTTATTTAAACAAGCTTGTGGAGGAACATACACAGCTCTTAGGAGAAATGAGGAGAATTCACATGGAGAATAAAATGGCTTGCAGTTGATATGTAAAGACTCTAAATTTTCATCACAGAATTTGTATATTATAGTTATATCTTGAGACCAGTTGTTGTTGATATATAAACACAATCCTCTACCCGTTGTTTTACCTGATATCTCTTCAATTCTGTCTGATCTAAGTATCTGAAATCCTGGGATGTATATGCTATTGTCATCATGAATTTCTGCATTAAGCCAGGTTTCAGTGAAACAGAACTGCTGAATTGTAGAAATCAGAATTGCATCCATTTAAAAGACATATTTCATCCATCTTGTTAGCAAGTGAGCATAAATTAGAAAGATTGAAGGGAGAGGGGTTTTCCCCCCTACTCCTTAGTCTATTTAAAATTCCCGCTCATTTACCTTGTCTCCTTTTTCAGTGCTGCTGCTTCTTTCCTTTGTTTGTTGTAATCCATAGCACCAGGGATTTAGTTAGAATCTCCTTTGCATTTGCAAAGGGGGGGGGGGGTGAGGAATCAGAAAGCTGCTCCTTAAGGAAACATTGCCCAATTCTTAGCAGATGGTCTCATGAGTATGAAACCCATAGTGAATTGCAGAGAATAATAAAGAATAAAGAAACCATTAGAAATCATTTCACCAAGATAGCTGTCGTCAGTGCCATGGATTTGACCATATTAATATGGCTCTGCACTACTTCCAACAACACCTTGAATCTCCAAATACCTACGCAAGGGTCCTCTTTGTAGACTTCAGTTCAGCATTCACTACCATCATTCCAGACATTCTTCTAACTAAATTTAACCAGCTAGTGGTACCTGAACACACTCATAATCTTCCTAACAGACAGGAAGCAGCAGTGTCAGCCCATCTGATGGTTTGCACTGAAAAATCATGTTACTCACATTTGTAGATTGCAGTAACAAGGGTTTATTTCTCAGTCAATAACACAACAATCCCAAAAGGCAACACTGGATCAATTCTAAACAAAGCTAGCACTGAGAGCTACTACCTCTCAGCACTTATTATAGCAGCCTGTCAACCCCACCTTTCTAACCTACAGCTGCCCACCTTCACCCGTGCCTCCACCCCGCACCTACTTATGCCTAACCTAAACAAATCAATTATCTACACCTCCCAATACCCCCCACCAAAAAAACAATCAGGAAAGGTATTGCCCCAACATTGTAGATGGGCAGACAAGTCCGATGCCATAGACCCTCGTCGCATACCACTGATCCCCTCTGTGCGCATTACAGCTGATGGCTGTCAAAATGGAAAGTGCCAAACAGCTGAGAGTCCTCTCTAGCAGTTCTGCGCAGCCACAGCATAGTCTGAAACAAGCGTTTCCTCCTTTAGCATTTTCCCAGCTGGAGCAGTCACACCGACACAAGATTGAGTAGGTAGGTGGCGGGTGAGCATCAGAGCAAAACAGGCAAGACCTCCCAGCTGCTGTGCTAGGAGTAGTCGCTCCAACACCAGATTGAGGAGATAAGCGGCTGGCAAGTGTCGGGGCAACCTGCTTAAGTGTTGGGCTCCGAACCTTCACCGTGAGCCCACCAAGCAGGTGAAGCCAGGCAGAATCACATCTGATACCTGTACAATTAGCACAGGGTCCCCCAAGGTTGTTTGCTTTCTCCACTTCTCCCTATATACCAATGACTGCATCTCAAATGATCCATCTGTTAAAATACTGAAGTTTGCTGATGAAACAACAGTGATTGGTCTCATTTGAGACAAAGACGAATCCACATACAGACAGGAGGTTATACAACTTGCCTCATGGTGTAACCAGAACAATCTGGAACTGAACACACTCAAAACCGTAGAGATGGTGGTAGACTTTAGAAGAAACCCTTCCATACTACTACCTCTTACAATACTAGACAACACAGTATCAACAGTAGAGACCTTCAAATTTCTAGGTTCTATTATATCACATGACCTAAAATGGACACCTAACATCAAAAACATCATCAAAAAGGACAACAAAGAATGTTCTTTCTGTGCCAACTCGAAAAGCGCAAACTGCTCAAGCAGCTGCTGATACAGTTTTACAGAGGAATTATTGAGTCTATCATCTGCACCTCTATAATTGTCTGGTTTGGTTCTGCAACCCAACAGTACAGATACAGACTTCAGAGGATAATCAGGAGTGCAGAAAAAACAATTACTACCAACCTGCCTTCAATCGAAGACCTGTATACTGCACAAGTCAAAAAGAGGGCTGTGAAAATATTTACAGACCCCTTACATCCCGGACATAGACTCTTTCAACTCCTACCCTCAAAACGATGCTATAGAGCACTGCACACCAGAACAACTAGACACAAGAACAGTTTTTTCCTGAATGCCATCACTCTGCTAAACAAATAATTCCCTCAACACTGTCAAACTATTTACTAAGTCTGCACTACTATTGCGATTAATCTTCTCGTCACTCCTTATCGCCCATCCCCTTCCACTTGCGACTGTATGACTATAATTTTGTTGCTTGTATCTTTACAATTTATATTGACTGTTTCCTCATATGATTTGATTGCTTATTGTACCATATGACTGTTATTAAGTGTTGTACCTTATGATTCTTGATTCTTGATGAATGAATCTTTTCTTTTATGTATACTGAAAGCATTTGCACCAAGACAAATTCCTTCTATGTCCAATCACACTTGGCCAATAAAGAATTCTAATTCTAATTTTAAAATTCTAATTCCTAAAAGTAATATAATATTTTGGGGGCTCCTCTGCCATCAAGTCTGTTCTTACTGTGATCATGTCTTAGAGGAGGAAGGGGCGGTTGCAACCAGATTGCATGTAGTTGTGCAGAGAAAGGAAGGTCTTATCTACCTACTTTGAGAAGAAGCATCCTAAAAGCTGAAAACGAACACTCCAAAAGTGAGGATTATGTAGCTGAAATGCACCACGATGATAGAAATAAAGATCCAATGCTGAGTTGAACCATTTTATACTTTATCCAACAGGGAAATAGACATGGGCATTCAAGTACTTGGAACACCAAGGTCCCATTCCCCAAATTTGAATAATGCTCATATCACCAAATGGTTACTCCAAAGACCAACCAGAAATAATGAGAAATGTGAGTGTTATTAAAAATCAGTAAAATTCAGTTTACTGACTTCTGAAGTCATTCATGTGGTTGGAACAAGGTGGTCATACATAGGGACCATGGGTACAGGTCCACCAGTCACCCATAAGTAGGACTGCATGGAGCATAACAAACAGATAACAAAATGTACCTTAATTAAATTGAAGCAATGAGGAAAGAGATAAAAAGGGGAAAAACTAGAATGCACATCTCTCCTCACTCTGTATCTTTCTATCCTTGCAAACCATCCTTGTTTTTACCATCTCCATACTCAGCTGTGTATTTACACAACAAAAGTGTCGAATCACTTTCCAGACACTCAGCTAATACAGCCACAAATCTAAATCTTTGCCTTTCTCGTTAATTATTTGGTTTTTCTCCATTTACTTATTTTGCAATTTGATTCCCATTTATTTACTCTTCTGGACTGAATCACTTTCATTCACTTTTGTATTCATTAGACCCCACAAAGACTTGACCGTGTTTCTTCTTGCTCTACCGCAAGCATAGTTTACATACCCCTTTCCCATGTGTTTTGCTTCCTGGGGTCCTCCTGCCGAGCTTCCCGACTTTCAGTTTCATATAACAAAGTAGGCAAAAGCCTCCTCTTATTACAGTCATTTTTCCTTCCTTCGTCCATCCATCTTTCTACCAGCATTTCAATAACGTGCATCGTCCCATCTTTAGTCCACATTTTGTCTTGTATCATTGCCAGCTCAGCCTGTGATGTGGAGATGGGGTTGCTTCAGGATGAGGAATTTGTGCTGTCCAGCAACCAGGAGATCCTCATCCTTCCAAAGAAGCAACCCTGGGGCTGCTTCTATTTAAGAAGAGCAGTGGGCTCAGGCCTCTCCACTGGCAGCAACCGATTGTTTCCCCAGACTCCGTGTGCCCTGCCTCCTGACTTGAAGCCTTGCGACTTTGACTCTGGCCTGATGTAAGCCCCCCAAATAAACGAGATGGGGAAAATAGTGAGCTTATTCTGTTTTCTTTCAAGGATGCATTAACAGAATGGTGGGAGTCTGAAAGTACAAAGCTCCCACTATCTCATTTTAACTACCTGATAGGTTAGGGTGAATCTCTTCTAAGTTTCTTTTTCTGTCTACTATTCAGTTTTGGACAAAACTTGCTTTTATCTGTACCTTATCTAGGAAGGACTTCTTCTCCTAATTTCCCAACTTCATTCACATACACTGTTATGTCACCCTCACACACCCCGCCTTCCAAGTTCTTGGGGGGAACTGGTTATGGCCTGTGAGATTTATTTATTATTTTATTATTTTTATTTGTTTGTTTTTCTATTTAATTTTCATAGTATTGCATCTCAGCTAGGTGATTTTGGACTGAGAACTCTTCTAAAATGTATGTGTGTTGTTTTCATTCTCCTCTGGAAAATGCTCAGCATCATAAATGATCTCCAGTTTATGGGACACCCGCCCCTCTCTTGGGAATCTCTTGATCTTGGTCACATCTACTGTGGAAGGAACAGATATGTTACCTGTTACTCAGTCTCTTACACTGTTCTCATCCCAAAAGGTGTCCTTATTGCTCATTTACCTAAATGCCTTTCATAAAAATGGAACACTCTTCCGAGAATTCTCCATATTTATCTTGCTTATCCCAAAACTATGATGTGACTGGGAATAAAGGAAAAAAGGAAGCGCTATTTTACGTATCCCTGGTCATCTATCACAGGAACAGTTATCTAAACTCAATTTTCTGATTGATGAAGGAGGAACTTTCCACTATCTATTCAATTTAATATCAACATTCTTGGGTGTGGAGGGAGTCCACATTGTATGTGGATATGCACAACTGTTTGTGGAGTTGGAAAATGTATTTGGGTGAGAGGCATTCAGAAACCACAAAGTGAACAAGTCTGAATGAGCAGGTAGTGAAATAGGTTCTGCTGTTGAAAACTATTGTCTTGTACTCAGTCAAGCCACGTTTGATAATGCACTATAAGGAAATACAGACAGGCATTCTTGCAGTTGGAACCCTGGGTTGATACATAGGTATCTCAAGTACAGTTCTCCTATAACTGCAGTATGTAGCCTTCATTCTGTGTAAGTAGTACTACGTAGAACATAGCAAAGAGTAAAAAAATAGTGTACTTAATAAATTGAAGTCATGTTGAAAGTGATAGAAAAAGAATTATTTACAGCTTTTACAACCCTAGACATTCTCACTATCCTACAAAGGGCTGACTGAGGGTATGAGGTTAAGGAAATATTCCTGCCAGGTCTGATGCTCAGTGTTCTCTTGTACAATAAAACACATTTCAACATTCCATGTATCTGATATAAAAGGCCTGACTGAATTTTAGGAGCATTGCAAATAATAGTTACAAGACAAAACATTCCAAGGATTTGTAGGTTTATTTAAGAGTGTGCTTAGAATTGGATTCATGCAAGTTGTTTCTGTGGAAGTTTGGATCCCTTCCTCAGCTGCTGAATCCACTCCATCTGTCAAACAATCCCATCAGTGAGATCCGGAATTGGAGTCAATGTTACCCTGGAAAGGAGACAGAATCAAAATCAAGTGTCAGCAGTAGAAGAGTCAAGTATGTCATTGGTTCCTTAGTCTGCTCTAGCTTGTAGGGCACCCACCTCCTCAGCGGGAAAATTGAACATAGGCAGAATGAGGTATGGACCTTAGTGTGTTTTCTATCTGATTATCGGTACGTGCATTTTTTTCTTTTATTCCTTATTTTATTCACAATGTGTTGTCCTGATGCATTATATGATGCCATGCTTCACAGCAGGAAAGAAATGGTTCTTCCCCACTCCAAGGGAAGGATACTGCAAAATCCCCATTCCCTCCCCACCCTGCTAACCTGCTTTGCAGCTCCATTCTCCTGTGCAGGGCAACCAAAAAAGACCCAGCCGTTCAGCTGGGACTCTGATCAGCTGCGAGTGAGGAGGCAGAGAATAGATAGGGGTGGGGCAAGTCAGAGGTGGTATTTATAGGTTCTCCAAACTTCTCAAAATTTCCACTACCATTTCTCCAGAACCTGTCAGAACTGGCTGAATATCACCTCTGGATGCCATGCTTCACAGCAGGAAAGAAGTGGTTCCAAAACTGACTTTTCATTGTCTTTCTAGAAAGGCTGGAACCAAGTAAGTCTCTCTAATTTAGATAGATAGCAAGAATTATGGATCCCTCACAAACAAAGGAGAACAGCTCAGGTGGAGGAAATAGGATGAGATAGGAGAGATGCCACTATACTCAAAAGATGCCAGGTCTGTGATTGAGAGAGAGCCAGAGAAATTCCCAAAAGCAAATAAGTAGCGGAAAAAAGTCCCAGTCTACAGCCAGATCCACACAGATGGAAATCTCACTTAAATGCTGCAGTAAATTTCATTGCCACTTAGGTGCAAAGTAGCACCATGTTTCCAGAATACATTAAAACATATACATTTTAATGGTATATAATACAATTTCCTTCATGGAGCATGATGGCCAGGCTGTCTGGACAAACAAAAGCATCTCCAGGCATTACATGTGTAACAGATCTGATATTTCCTGTGAGGAATATATAATTTCCTTTGATTCTACCGTATTTTACTAAATTCTAAGGTGATCCGCTTTATAAATACTCAAACAACTCTTTGCAAGAAAAACAGTAAAAACAAGAAAGCTAGCTTTATGGCACTTCTTTATGAAATATCTTTTTGTATTTTTACTATTTTAAAAGATTTCCTGATTGCGCCCATTGATAAACCCCTCACTAGTCCAGGACCTAGAATGCTGAACTGAGATTAAATTAATTTTAGGACTAAAGAGTTTTCAGATCATTGACTGATGGACAAGACTAACATGTTTGTTTTAATGGTGTGCCGAGGCAAAGATTGAAATTTCTTCCTTACCAGAAGGTTGACATGTAGCTCTGCATTGATTAAATGTTATGAAGTTGTTTTTATTTCCTCCACATCCACTATAATATAATCGCTCACACTTCCCAGTTTCTGCGTTGAAATAAACACGATAGAACAAAGCATTGCACCCTCCTGTAATTAGGGGAAGGTTACATATCTCTGGAGATACAGGGGAAACTGAAAAGAACAAAATAAGACATATTGTCCTTCTTAAGGAAACCCTGAAGTTGTTTGCATGACTCCAAATATTTCAGAATCTATTCGAAAAGGAGATAAAGACAAATCCTCCCGAAACTCCAGAGGAAGTGAAAATACATTGCCTTCCCAACCTTAGTGAGAACACTGCATTTTGAGTCTTTGCCAATAGCCGTTGGAAGCCCTTCAAGCCACTGAGGTGTACCCTGGACAATGCAAGCTCCTGCACCCCGAGGAAAAGCTACCAGCCACCCCCCGCAATTGCTGTGATTCCGGCCTTTTGAGGTGGACTGAGAAAATGGTTAGGGGGAGCTTTCCTGCCATTTGCTGGAGGGTTAAGGATTGTACTCTAGCAAACTGAAGTCAAAGCCTCTTCTGGAGCTGGACAGTCAACACTGAGGGAGGGACACCTGGAATTTGGGAGTGGGATTGGCCTCTTCCAAAGATTTCAAGTGTACCTTTCTTCACCCAGACTTAAATCTTTGTCGTGTCTGCTTAGGGTGGGAAAATTCATATGTTGTTTATATTGCAGTACCCAAATACATTGCTCTGCATCTGTTGCTCCTCGTCGATGTACAAAAACAATAGCTGTAGTTTTTGGAATAATGTCTTTTTCATAGGAAAGCTTATACAAGGAATGCAAGAAAGATTTTAGTTGTGTCTTTTTATACTGTGTCAGGGTCTTCAACTCCTTAAAATGCTCACATTCCATAATGGTTACCACTGAACTAAGAAGGATGGTGTTGACTGAACTCTACCTTTACTCAGATTTCCATCCTTCTGAGGTTGGTAAAATGAGGAGGTATACTGTTGGGGGCAAATTGATGGCTCTGTAAAGAGTTCAGAGAATGCTGCTAAAGTATTGTGGAGTGGTTATATAAGTGCTAAGTACTATTGCTATAGAGGTGAGTGAAATATTGCAAAAAAGAGACTTTTATTCTGTTTAGGGCTTCCTAAAGGCAATATACTATTCTGGGAGCTCCTCTGCCAAGTCTGTTCTTACTCATGGCTTCGAAGAGAAAGGGGCGGTTGCAAGGAGATTGTATATAGTGGTGCAGAGAAAAGAAGATCTTATCTACCTACCTCGAGAAGCGGCATCCTGAAAGGCAAAAATGAGAAGTCCAAAAGTGAGGATTATGTAGTTGAAATGCATCATGGTGATGGAAGTAAGGATCCAATGCTGAGTTAAGCCATTTTATAGATTATTCAACAGGGAACTAGACCTGGGCATTCATGTGGTTAGAACACCAAGGTCCAGTACCCCAAAACTGGAATAATGCTCACATCCCAAAATGGTTACTCCAAGGACCAAAGGGGAATATTACAGAACAGTGAGTTCTGGGAAATAATTTTTCTTCTAAAGTCAATCACTCATTCATGTAATTGACTTCTAAAGTCAATCACTCATTCATGTAATTGCAACACCGAGATCATATCTAATGACTGTGAAGAGTTTCTCAGTCATCCAGGTAATGGTTGTCCCAAATGTGCTTTTCTTCAAGGGGCAACTAGAAAAAGGTTTGCTTCTATTTAAAGAGAGCAAAGAGCTCAAGGCTCTCCATTGGCAACAACTGACTCTGTGTCCTTCTGAAACCTTTTGACTTTGGCCTAATGTAAGTTCCCCCCAACCCCAAGTAAACCAGACAGGGGAAAAATGGTGAGCTTATTCTGCTTTATTGGAAGGTTACATTAAGAGAATCTTGTGAGTATAAAAGTACCAATCTCCCACTGTTTCGTTTTAACCACCTGATAATTTAGAGTGAATCTCTTCTAAGTGTCTTTTTCTGCCCGTTATTCAGCTGTGGGCTTCCCCTGGCATTTATCTGATCCTCAGCTCTTCTTCCCCTCATTTTCCAAGATCATTCTGACACATACCATTACGTCCCCCTCTTCCCCCCTGCCCCAAATTCCCAGGGAAAACAGATTGTGGGCTGTGAGAATGAAATGTCATTACTGTTGTATTCTGGAGGATGGGCGTAATAACGGAGACGAGACATCGAATAGTGACTCCAACTCTTTATTAGTGACTTCAGAACAGAGCAAAATAAGCCTGGCAGCAGCAGCTCCTTTTATAGAGCTGGCTGCTGTCAAAGCGTCCAATGACAATGATTTAAGCTTGCCGCGCTTGGAGCGTCCAATCGCGGCAGCCCGTTAACTAGCCAATCGGATCAGCCCGGAACGACCAATCACGACCCGCTGTTTACGGACCAATCAAGTATGCAGATTACGAGCCTGCTGTGGATGGACCAATCAGGTTTGCAGGCTTACGAGCCTGCTAGTTCGGAACACCCCTCCCCTCTAGGTTCCGTCTCAGGGGTGGGGTGATGTATTCGCGCAGGTAGGCAGGTCTTTGCACCTGTCTACCTGATTTGCGTTGTTCAAAATGTTTTTGCTCGGATTCTGGTTCTGATGCACTGCTTGCTGGGCTTGGCTGTAGAGGTGATCTGGCTTCTACGCTGGGTATCCTTGGAGGTGATTCGGGGATACCTTCAACGCTTCCTTCATTCCTGTCGTCTGGGTTCTCTGGAATCGCTGACCCTGTTCGACTGCTGTTACCTGGAGAGATGACCATCTGCCACGGTTCTTCTTCAGCTGGTGAATATGCTGGGCTTTGCTGTACTGGTTGTGGGGTTGTGTTTACTGAACCAGGTGTTAGTTCATTTTCAAAACCCTCGCTTTCCCTTCCCCCTCTGGTTTCGAGTTTGGGGTTTGTGATGGGGGTTGTTGGCAACCTTGAGCGCAGCTGGTCGATGTGGCGTTTCCACAGTCTCCCATCTGTGGTTTCTAACCGGTAGGAGCGGGGGCCCGTAATTTGTGTTATTTTGGCAGGGATCCACAATGGGTCACCTGTAAAGTTCTTTGCAAATACGGGGTCTCCTACCTTAAATGTGCGGTGTTTGCTGCTGGAACCCAGGGGCTTTTCCGGGGTGTATGCAGGATGTAGGCGGTCTAGATGCGATCTGAGTTTTGTGCCCATCAGGAGTTCGGCTGGGCTTTTGTTTGTGGTGCTGTTTGGTGTAATATGCTGGAGGAGGAGCATCCTGGTGACTTTGTCGTGGATGTTTCCTTGTTCCATTTTGTGTAAAGTTTTTTGGGTGAACTGAACCATTCGTTCAGCCCTGCCATTGGCCGCCAGGTGAGCAGGTGATGTCCAGGCGTGGCGTATTCCCCGGTCTGCTAGGTATTGTTCAAACGCCAAGGCGGTAAATTGCGGGCCATTGTTGGAAACCAAGACATCTGGTAACCCGTGCGTTGCAAACAGTCTGTTCAATTTTTTGATGACCGCTTCTGTGGTGGTAGTCTTCATCTTGTTAACCTCGAGCCAGTTTGAGTAGGCGTCTACTGTTATCAGGAAAGTATGTCCTTTTGTAGGTCCCGCAAAATCGATGTCGATGCGGGACCATGGACCCTGGGCGTTTCCCATTCCATTGGTGGTGCTTTTGGTGGGGCGAACGTGTTTCTTGGCATTTGCTACAGGTGGCAACCCAGGCTTCAATTTGTCTGTCCATACCTGGCCACCAGGCGTAGCTCCTTGCCAGTGCTTTCATTCGTACGATGCCCAGGTGTCCATCATGTAGCAATTTTAGGACTTTCTTTTCTAGTTTTTCTGGAATGACTACTCGGTCTCCCCACAACACGCACCCTTTTTGGGAGAAAAGTTCTGTTTGTCTGTTCTTGAAGGGTTCAAAAGTGTCATTGGGTTCGATTTCTGGCCATCCCCTCTCCACCCAGCTGAGGACCCGTGCCAAACAAGAGTCCTTTTTTGTTTCCAATGCGATATCTTGTGCAGTTAGTGGAGGTGAGGGAAGCATCTCGATTTGTAGTGTGGATAGTGTGGGAGCCGGGTCATCTAGGAACTCAGGTAGTGGAGAACGGCTTAAAGCGTCAGCATGGGGAATGGTTTTCCCTGGTCGATGTCTCAACTGGTAGTCGTAGGTGGCTAAGAACTCCGACCATCGTGTCATCCTTGGAGATAGAATGTGGGGAGTTGGTTTGTCCCCTGCCAAAATGCCAAGCAATGGCTTGTGATCTGTGATTATGGAAAAGGATCTTCCATACACGTATTCGTGGAACCTTTTAATCGCAGATACAATAGCGAGGGCTTCTTTATCTAAGTGACTATAGTTTCTCTCAGTTTTAGATAAAGTTCTTGAAAAGAATGCAATAGGCGCCTCTGTACCGTTTGGTAGGACGTGGCCCAGGATGGCTCCTACCCCAAAAGGTGAGGCGTCACAAGTCACAGTCAATGGTAGTGTCTCGTTATATTGAATTAACACTGCATCTGATGTTAAAAGGTCTTTTACTTGTTGGAAAGCCTGCTCCTCTCGATGTCCCCAAAACCAGGAAGGCTTCTTGTCGAGGAGCCTATGCAGGGGTTCAGCAACAGTCGCCTTCTGGGGTAGGAAGATGTTATAAAAGTTAATGAGTCCCAGGAAGGCTTGGAGGTCTGTTTTGTTCTTTGGTCTTGGGGCATTTTTAATGGCAGCCAATTTTTTTTCAGTAGGATGAATTCCTTGTTTGTCAAGAAGGTAACCAAGAAATTCAACCCTCTCAGTGCATAACTGGCACTTTTCCTTCTTAACCTTGAGGCCTGCGTCTTTGAACCTTTGTAGGACACTTCTCAGGCGTTTTTCTAACTGACTTCTTGTAGGGGCGGCTATCAATACATCATCGAAGTAGGGCACAACCCCTTTTATGCCCTGCATCAAGCTTTGAAAAATGCCAGGTGCTACGCTTACTCCGAACTGGAGTCTATTACATTTGAACGCACCCCTGTGCATGACTATGGTTTGAGCTTCTGCAGTTTCTGCGTTGATATGCTTGGGCCAGGTCAAGCTTCGCGAATACCTTTCCACCCCCAAGTGAGTGAAGAAGGTGTTGGACCACGGGCACTGGATAGGCGCTCTGCTGTAACGCATGGTTTAGGGTGGCCTTGTAATCCCCACAGATTCTCAAGGATCCGTCAGGTTTTATGGGGGTTACAATTGGGGTCTCCCATCGGGCGTGGTCGATGGGTTCTAACATGTCTTGTGCTATTAATTTGTCCAATTGCTCGTCAATTTTTGGTTTGAGAGCAAAGGGAACTCGGCGTGGCTTTAGGCGAATGGGTGCGATATCAGGGCAGAGATTAAACGAGATGGGGGACCCTTTGTACTTGCCTAATTGCTCAGTGAAGACTTCTTGAAAGTCTTGGACGAGGGCCGCCTCCCAGTCTTCATCTACAGTCTGGTTCATGCCTGCCATTTCGATTCCTAATGGCGCGAACCACTGCAACCCCAATAAGCTGGGCCGGTCTCTGTCAACGATGGTGAGAGGTAGTATTGCAGTGTGGTCCTTAAATGAGACCTGGCTGTGACTGGAACCAGCAACCGGGATTCGATTGCCCTGGTAGTCCTTTAATATAATTCTCTGAGTGCTGAGATCCTGGCGGCGGATGTCAGGGATCAGCTGCTTGAGGGTTTTCCAGGAGACCATGGATAGGGAAGACCCAGAGTCGACTTCCATGATGCACGGCCGATTTTCAATGGTGACCTTTACCCGGATTTTTCTTGCATCCAATGATGAAGCGTGGCCGATGGTGATGGTCTGATGTGGCTCTTCCTGTTTGGTCGCGCCAGCAAACATTCGGTTTCTGTTGTACTGGCTCCACTGGTTGTTTGGGCGGTCCCAGTTTGTTGGTGGGGTGCCTGATGCTTGGTGGAAACTATTTTCTTTCCTCTTGGGGCTGGATCCTCGTTTGTTCCTACACACTTTAGCAATGTGGCCCCTTTTATCACAGGAACAACAGATGGCGTCTAGGAACCTGCAGTCTGATCGTGGGTGGTTTCCCCCGCATCCGGCGCATTGGAAATTGGATTTACGACCCCACTGGTCTCGCTGCTCGCGCTCTGACCTGAGTCTGTTGACTTCTTCCTCCTCACTATCTGATGAGGACTCGATGTCTTCATGGTGGGCGGCTGTTGTGTGTCTCTCTGAGGATATTGCTGTGTCGCTGATGGGTTGGCGGTTTGCCCCATTCGCTCGGCGCATTCGGGCTGCTGACTTGCGGGTAGCTTCCGCTGCAGTGGCATTTGCTATGGCATCTGCGAGGGTGATGTCTCCCTTTGCCATAATTTTGCTTTGGACAGTGGGGTCTCTTAGACCTAGGACAATCCAATCTCTCATGGCTTCTTCTAGATTTACGAAGCCACATAGTCCACCCAAATTTCTTAGGTCAGCTACAAAGTCCCCGATGTTCTCACCTTCACGTTGGTCCCTCTGGTAAAATTCGTGTCTTCTAATGAGGGTTGGAACTGCTGGAGCGTAATGGGCCTGAAGGATGGGAGCAAGGGCATCCCAGTCCATCGTTTTGACTTCAGCTGGTTTTGCAAGTGCCTTTGCCATTCTGAAAACGGCGGGTCCGCAATGCGTTAGGAAAACCGCACGTTTCTTGCTAGGTGTAGCATCCTTCAGATTATTAGATTCCAGGTACATTTGAAACCTGTCCATATACTAGTCCCAATCTTCGCTGGCTGGGTCAAACGGGGCGGGTGGTATAGCGCTGCTGGCCATTCTGCCGATATCTATGCGCTTCAGCCACGTGCTCTGTCAATATTCTGCGAGTGCTCAGTCAGCTCTATCGTCTCCGCATTCCATCCTCATCGCCAGTGTTGTATTCTGGAGGATGGGTGTAATAACGGAGACGAGACATCGAATAGTGACTCCAACTCTTTATTAGTGACTTCAGAACAGAGCAAAATAAGCCTGGCAGCAGCAGCTCCTTTTTATAAAGCTGGCTTCTGTCAAAGCATCCAATGACAATGATTTAAGCTTGCCGCGCTTGGAGCATCCAATCGCGGCAGCCCGTTAACTAGCCAATTGGATCAGCCCGGAATGACCAATCACGACCCGCTGTTTACGGACCAATCAAGTATGCAGATTACGAGCCTGCTGTGGATGGACCAATCAGGTTTGCAGGCTTACGAGCCTGCTAGTTCGGAACAATTACTTTTATTTATTTGTTTTGATAGTTTAATTTCTACAGCAGTCTATCTCAACGAATTGACTCTGGGCTGCAAACTCTTTTAAAATGCATGTGCTCAGGATCACAGGTGGCATCCCTAAATTTTCTCTTCCCGTTTATGTGACAGCTGCTCCTCCCTCGGGAATCTGGTTCGCACTTCTGTGCCTGGTGTGGAAGGAGCAGGTGCACTTTCCCTTACTCGGTCTCTTGCTCTTCCTGAGGCTCCCTCCACCTCAAAGATGAACCCTTCCTGCTTGTCTTGATTACCAGCTAACTCCTGCAAGGCCAGGTTTGCAGGGATATTGGTTGTGACAGCATTGTAGCCACAATGGAACGTGGACATCCAATTGCTGCATTCTTTCTGATTCTGGATCGCCTTTCCAGGATTTGACCCATTTGCCTTTTGCCTATAGTGTAACACAACTTACAGCTCCTATTCTTCCCCCTTGTTTGTTAGAATGGGGAAGAGGAGCGGTCTGTGAATGCAAGGAGCAGCCACTTTCAAAAGAAAATGCCAATTGAACACAGGGTGAACTTTCATTGAAGCTGACAAAAATTGCTAATAAACAATCAATAACTTTTAAGGCACATTTCTTGGAAGTTCTCACGGATGTTGTGAATTTGTTGATAGCCACATATACAGCTTGTCCGTTGCATGCTGAATCTTCGATGCGTGGATGACAAATTAATGTTAATATTCAGTAAGTGCAAGAGGGCCTTCCAAAATTTAGAAGTGAAATGACTTCCTCAGTCTGTTATTGCAGGATTGACCAATCCTCTGTGTCTAAAGACAGGATCTGCAAAGATTTGGAGTCTCTCCTTGGACTTTGGAGTTCTTTTGAAATAATAAAATAGGCCTATTCAGAATTTGTTCTTGTGATTATACACATAATATGACTTAGTAACTTACGTATTTTAATAGGCAAACCAGCTGCTCTAAGAATCCAGTAGAAATTGAAGGCTTAGAAGCTTCGCAGTGTTTAGTAGGAAATTGGGGTAGAAAGTATAAGCCCTGATTCTTAGTGTTGCTAGATCAGGGGTGTCAAACTCGATTTCATTAAGGCCGGATCATCATTGTGGTTGTCCTCCGCAACTGGGGGGGAGAGGGGTTGTAGCCGTGTGGCCGCTGCCAACTGGGCATGACCCAGCCGCATAGCCAGCTTGCTGTGGCTCACGTGGATGATACCTGGAGTGGCCGGGCAGGAATCGAGAGGGAATCCAGGGGTCTCCGATGGGTGGGATGGGGTGTGGGAGGCTGGTCCTGCGGGAGAAGATGAGGTGAGGCAGGGGGCGGGGCAGGTACAGGCAATGTGTTTTCAGCTGCTTTCTGTGCCTCTTGGTTTCCCACCCCACGCCACCCCCACCAGCCTGGTTTGGTCTGGTGGGGGGATTGCCTTCCACCTTCTCTGCCACGCCATGAACGGGGATTACCCCGCCATGGTCAAAGTAAATCCTGGGCTCTGCACTGCAATGGACAGATGAAAAGCACAGCTTTTGTCTGAAGGAGGAGGAGGAGGAGGAGCAGGAAGAAGAAAGAGGGAAAGCGGCCGAGTGAGAAGCATCCCGGGATGGTGGGGGATGGGAAGAAGCGACGCGAGACCTTACAGTTGCCAGGATGGCCGTGTGGGACAGATCTGACCTCATTGTGGGCTGGATTCGGCCAGCCGGCCTTGAGTTTGACACCCCTGTGCTAGAGCATGCTAGGAAGAGAGAAAATTGAGATGGTGTGCAAAGAGAAAGGTTCTCCAGAACCCATGGAAGAGAGAAGTTGTATGGCAATGGAACACATTTTAGAAGTTGTGGTGGTCACAGGAATACACGTTCCTCATGTAAAGGCTATAGGTGCCACAAAACACCTGTATTATTTTGCCAGAAAGGTCTTACCGTCCAAATTGTCACATTTGTATGAAGGGCAGGTCAAGTGCCTTTTCTTGGGCAACAGGATTCTACTAGAGTACAGGTAGTCCTTGACTTAGAACAGTTCATTTAGTGACCATTCAAAGTTACAACAGCATTAAGAAAAGCAACCGATGGCTGTTTTTCACACTTACAACCGCTGCAACATCCCCATGGTCACAGGATCAAAATTCTGATGCTTGGCAGCTGGTTCATATTTATGATGGTTGCAGTGTCCTGCCATCGTCTGATCCGCCTTTGCGTCCTTCTGGCAAGCAAAGTCAATGGGGAAGTCAGATTCACTTAACAACCCTATTACTAACTTACCAAGTGCAACAACTGTGTCAAGAAAGGTTTTAAAGTGGGCCATAGCTCACTTCTCAAACGTTTCACTTAGCAACACAAATGTTGTGCTCAATTGTGGACATAACTGGAGGACTACCTATAATCATACAAGGATGGTGGTCAAAGAATACTAGATCTCTTTCTTTTCTTCTGCAGACTGAGAAAACAGTAGGAACCTGTGGGGTAACTGGCCTTGAAAAGGGATCCTCATTAGGAGCATCACAATACAATGACTTAGCCAAGCAGCATAGTTCTGAGGCTAGCTGAAACTCTGCAGGGAATTCTTCAAAAGCTCTTTGCGCTTACCTCGGTCTATACCAGTTTACACTCCTGCATGCAATCCTCCTGATTCAAAAAGTTGTTTCTGTTGCCGTTGCACCCACCAAACTTGAATGGTTTACAAATCTTGGTAGTGCGATCGTAGTAAAAGCGAGTAAAGTTTTCTTTGCATGGTCCAACATCTAATGGTTGGTCACACGTATCTAGCATGGCTTCTGGGAGATTCAGGAAGATGAAAATAAGAGAGGGGTGTGTATAAAAGTGTGCTTTTATTTAACAGCTTGAATGTTTTCTTCCATATACAACAAGGGAAACTGCAGAAGCGACTCTTGACAATGTTGACCAAGCATTAAAGATAACTATCCATAAATCTGTTCTCTACATTTTCAAGTTTTCTATCTCATTCTCAGGGGGCTTAGTTTGGTTTTTCTGAGCAGACATTAGTGCTGCAAAGTAGAGGGTGGTGTTGGAGTTGTCCTCTTTGAACATCTTTCCAGTACAGTTTTCTGAAGTTGTCCTACCTTCCACTTTTCCCCATCTGAAAAAGCTCAAAGGAAGCAGTTGTGCCTCCTTGGAAATTAATGGAAGCATGGGTTGTGTGTTAATTCAAGTCGTACAATTATGGACAAATCCAAACTTCTTGAGGCCAATGTGAAATATATCAAGAAGTGAAGCACATACATAGGAAAATTACAAGCAAGTGATAGAAGGTCCAAAGCCATCATATATCTTAAAGGTCAAATGAAATCCACAATGGAGCTCTTACCTGGAGACAAAGGTTTCACGATATCTCCTACAGTAGGGATAAGAAGAAGTGCGTTATTTAAGGACACTTCTAGGTGTTTATCCTTGCCATCTTCCAATTCTTCCCAATTTTTTTAAAAAAAGTTCAGATTAACCACATCTCTTCTGACTGTTTAAAGACATTGGGAGGATCGTAAGCATGAAGATGTTTGCATTTTACAAATCTAAAGAGGTTGAACAGAACTGGCATTCAATCAGCACTTGCCTGTCCCAAACCCAAACTACCGCTACCTTCATTTGGCCTCTCAACTGCGTGTTAAAATATATATGCCACAAAGATGTGTGTGTGGTTGAGAGAGGAGGGGGGAGAGAGAGAGAGAGAGAGACTAAGAGAGAGAAAGGGAAAGAGAGACAGACACTAAAAGAGAGAGATTAAGAGAGAGTAGAACATAGTATAGGAAACTAGAAAAATAAGCTTCTCTCTCTGACTTTGAGAAGATGAGCAATTAGTGATTACCTGCAACTCTCATGAAGCTATTGTTTGAGAGTTCCCAAAGGGTATTCTAAAAATTACAGATCTAGAAAATAAGGGGTTCTCACTTATATTCCTCAACGGGCACCTCTTCCTGATAATAAATTCAATCTATACAGGGGTGGGATTCTACCGGTTCTGCCCGGTTCTATAGAATCCCTTGTTAACTTTCTAAGCAGTTCGGAGAACCAGTAGTTAGCAGCAATCTCCTTTTGTTTTTTTCCACCCTTATTACATTCTTGCCAGTACACCTAGACTTCCTGTCTCCAGAGCTTCTGGGGCTTGACTTTCTAAAAGGGGAAGGGTTGTTTTAAAATTTTTACACTGCTCTTGGGAGGAAATACTTCCCTGGACAATCAGTACTTTGAAGAAATAATTGAATAATGAAGCAGAGCTATCAAAAAGAAGCTC
The DNA here is from genome assembly GCF_049901735.1 of Notechis scutatus. Lineage (NCBI taxonomy): Eukaryota > Metazoa > Chordata > Lepidosauria > Squamata > Elapidae > Notechis > Notechis scutatus. Next base: position 16,824,951 of record NC_142015.1, read on the forward strand.
TTAATGACAGGGAACCAAGATGAGTGACATTCAGTAAGATTTCTTGGCTAGCCAGAAAGATTGACATTTAAAAGTGAGTTTACATACTCTTTCTGAGTTTTGGTCTAAAACTGGTTTTTGATGAAGGTTAATTCTGTGCTTGGTGACGTTTAATCCTATGTTTATTGATGCGATAATTTTCCCTATTCAGCTTCAACAAGCAACAGCTACTGTTGTGATTTAATTATTTGTATTGTGTTTGATTTTTTTCCTGCCTCACGGTTTCTTTTTCTATCTGGGGAGGGGAGGGTGTCTTCCTTCACTGCTTTCGTGGTATCTGGCACTGTCCATTTGGGGTGTACTTCCAAGAGGCAGGATGAAAGCTTTGCACTGATTTTTTTACTGTCTTTCTGGGTGACATATGACCTTTCCTTAAATCTGGATGATTTCCTTAGGATATCTTGTGAGGTGAGTCAGACCAGCTGGTATCTTTAAGTGGTGCAAATGGATCTAAGGATTACTTATTCTGTGTATGCTTTTTCTGGAGAGCTTAAACCAAGGGTCCTCAACCACCGGGCCACGGACCGGTACCGGGGCGTGGAGCACTCTTTACCGGGCCGCAAAGAAAATAAAATTTTAAAAAATGGCGGCTTTCTTCGCCTTCGGTGAATGCTGCTGGGATCGGGGATCAAGGACACAAATGAAAGAAGGGGAGGGAGGAAGCAACCGAAGCCTGTCCTGCTCTCTGGCTCAGCTCTCTCAGTCGCTCTCTCGCTCCTCCACCAGCCCAGGAAGAAACTGCTTCAAAGAAGCCGGGGGGGGGTGGCTTTTCCTGTCGCCGCAGCTTCCCCGAAGCGCCCGTTTCACCCCCACCCCGCCCGCCCGCTTGCTCGCGGTTCAATCCACAGTGCTCCGTTCTGCCTGCCTGCCTGTCTGGTTGTTTGGGAGCAGCTTCGGCTGAGAATAATAACTATTCGCCTCTTTTATCAGCCGAAGCTGCTCCGAAACGAAGAAGGCAGGCAGGCAGGCAGAACGCAGCACTGTGGATTGAACGCGCGGCGGGCGGGCGGGCGGGTGGGGTGAAACGGGCGCCCGGGAAGCTGCGGCGACAGGAAAAGCCACCCCACCCCGGCTTCTTTGAAGCAGTTTCTTCCTGGGCTGCTGGAGGAGCGATAGAGTGACTGAGAGAGGAACGAGGCAGACACCTGAGGGAGGGAGACACCTGAGGGATGGGGCTGAGGGAGGCAGGGCCGAGGCGCTCCCTGAACTTGGTGGTTTGTTGGCAGACGTTTTATTACCCGACTAGGTAACAACATCAGATGTTACCTAGTCAGGTAATGAAACGTCTGTAAGCAAACTACCAAACTCGGATTCTCTCTCCTCCCCCGCCCCCCCGGTCCTTGAAAAAATGTTTCTGCTTGAAACCGGTCCCTGGTACAAAAAAGGTTGGGGACCACTGGCTTAAACGACCTCTCTGCTAAAGGGTTTCACTTTATGAACAAGAGCTGGCTGCTGATATTTATCATTACATTTTAACTATTTTAATTCCTCAAGGTGCTCTGGCACCTTGCCTGATTTGTAACTCCAGCTTGCAGGTATTTAAATCTAATGATTGGTATTTATGGCAGCTTTTTGCAAGCAAAGAAGCTTTTTGTATTTTTGTACAGGTAATCCTTGACTTACAACAGTTCATTTAGTGACCATTCAAAGATTCAGTGACACTGAAAAAAGTGACTTATGACCATTGCAGCATTCCCACTGTCACGAGACGCCAGGCGAGAAGTACCGCCTTTTGATATGAGTGATGTTGAGCTGGCCATGCCCACCCAGTCACATGACCACCAAGTCACACCCACCAACTAAGCCACGCCCACAGAACAGGTTGTTAAAAAAATTGAATCCCACCCCTGAATCTATACTGTGATATTTTTAAACCCTAAGGTCTCCAGGTATCTTAGAACTGCAACCCTCAAAATTTTCAGCTAACTGAGCCCAAATGCTTTGCTGAAGACAACAGGAGGAAAGATCTTTGAACTTTCAAAAGGTGTGGAAAATCTATAGTAGCAAACTGCACATTTTAACACAATGACCTCAAAATGCAATTTATAGTATAGTGCCTATTGTAAATTTCATAAAATATAATATTTTTAAAATATTTAAAAATGTAGTTCATAAGCAAAACAATTCAAGGAAATGATATCAAATTTCTCAGTGGTTGCTTTCCTTGCTGCTTTGACATTAAAGGGCTAATTTAAAATCCAGGAAGAGCATGGCAAGCCCAGACCATATATTTAATATTTCAGTTCCTGAATTATATTTCCAACAACAATGAAATGGTTAACTCTTATGAAATGTATCTTGTAGTATTTAATAAATGTATAATTTTTACCTTGCAGATGTATTAAGCACATGCATAATTTTAAAAAGAGAAATGCAACTGCATGTCTCTGTGTAACAGAACAATAGAGTTGGAAGGGACCTTGCAGCTCTTCTATCCAACCTGCTGATCAGGCAGAAAATCATATACCTTTTCAGAAAAATGGTTGTCCAATCTCTTTTCTAAAAAAAAAACCTCCAGAGTTGGAACATCCACAACTTCTGAAGGCAAGTCGTTCCACTGATTAATTATTCTCATGGTCAGGAAATTTCTCCTTAATTCTAAGTTGCTTCTCTCCTTGATTAGTTTCCATCCTTTGTTTTTGTCCTGCCTTCTGGTACTCTGGAGAATAGGTTGACCCCCCTCTTTTTTGTGGCAGCCCCTCAAATATTGGAACACTATGATTGTATCACCCCTAGTCCTTCTTTTCACTAGACTAGACATACCCAATTCTTGCAACCGTTTTTCATATGCTTTAGTTTCCAGGCCAGGGGTGGGATTCAAATTTTTTAACAACCTGTTCTTTGGGCGTGGCTTAGTTGGTGGGCCTGGCTTGGTGGTCATGTGACTGGGTGGATGTGGCTTGGTGGCCATGTTATTGGCTGGGCATGGCCAACTCAATATCACTCACATCAAGACACGCATCTCCTTGCCTGGCCTCTCATGACTGTGGGGATGCTGCAACAGTCGTAAGTGTGAAAAATGGTCATAAGTCACTTTTTTCAGTGCCATTGTAACTTTGAATGGTCACTCCACACAAGCAAAGTACCAGCAAAGAAGGGGGAAAAAACTCCAGAGAAGTTCCTGAGACAGGAAATCTAGTCCTGCCAAGAATGTAATAAGGGTTAACGGAGAGGCAGTTTCTGTAAGCAACGCCAGAATGTTTCCTTCCTGCCTTCCTTACAGGATTAGGCCAGTAATTTCTTCTAACAACCGGTTCTCCGAACTGCTTAGAAGGTTAACAACCGGTTCTAGCGAATAGGTGCGAGCCTGTAGAATCCCACCCCTGCTCCAGGACCCTAATTATCTTCTCCACACTCTTTCTAGAGTCTCAACCTCTTTTTTATATTGTGATAATCAATTAATTAATTAATTCTGGGCAGGGGAATATAAAATTGTTTCAACGTACCAAACGCATCACAGGCCTTGTTGCATTCGTCGAACGTCTGAAAATTGTTTGCATTTCCTCCACAGCCACTGTAAATAAACAATTGGCATCTCTTGTTGAAGACATCATAATAATAGCGAGGAATTTTACCCTTGCATTTTCCTTTCCTGGCCCGTAATTTGCAATTCCTCGGTTTTTCTAAAAGGAAAACGGGTATTGGAAACTAAAGCTCTGTTACATCTCTTTTTTGAAATGCAGAAATGAAAATATCAAGCAACAATAACTGCCTAGCCCAGCTCCTGGAGAAGGACTTGAAAGGTGGATTAAGTGCCATAAACATAATAATCATAATAAGAAAACGGAGGACAGTTCATTGTGCATTCTATCCTTCTAGAGTGATTCTTAAAGGTTATATTTGTCCTGCAGAAATGGAGGTAGAGATATACCTCAAGTAAAATAAACGGTCTTTGCCTGTTTATTTTTCATTTTTAAAAAATTCAATATATGTTGAATTTATGCAAAGGACAGCCAAGAAAAGCATTGGTGCAAGTAAAAAATGGAAACTTAGTAGATGTACAGGAAACAAAACATGAACATTGAAATAATGTGATTTAAAAAAATAACAATGCTGGCAAGGAAAAGCACATAGCAAGATCAGTTTGTACAAAAGATCAAGGGAAAAAGTGGATAAAGATAAACCCTGGCAATGGCTTCCAACAGGAACATTAAAACAACAACATCAACAACAACTAAAGACTTGATTTTGGCTGCATAAGAATAAGCTTTTCAAAACAACGCAATCAAGGCCACAACTGAAAAATTATCAAATGATTCAAAGTGCAGGTTGTGCAGAGAAACAGAAGAAACCGTAGATCATACCCTCCTGCATGAAGACCACACAAACTTATTATAAACAATGACATAACGCAGTTGCCAGAATGATTCATTGCAACATATGTGTAAATTATCACGTGCCAGTAATGAAAAACTGGTGAGAACATATATGTTAAATATGCATTACGCTATGTCTACATGCACCACGTCATATGCAAAGTGGAGTCTCATGTCAGACTCCACTTATTAGTTTCAGCCACTGGTGCGAAAATTGGAGATCTGTCAGTGGCTGAAGTATTGGACAACGCCGGCTATAAAAAGCCGGTCCTGGCCGCAATTGTCACTTTTTTGAATCAGCTTGTAAATAAAGAGTTCTCTACAATACTGGGTCTGCTCCTTCCTCATCTGCGCCCATTTAACAATATAGTTGAAAAAGTAGTTGAAAATAGGCAGGTTAAAATACTGTGGGATTTTCGAATATCAACTATTAACATCTTCGCTCATAAGTTCATAATGCATGAGAGATAACTGTGGTTAAAAAGAAGAAAACTGGATAACTGTTGTGTACTAGGCCCATGAAGGGGAACCTATCGCACGCATGCCACAGGGGGCATGCAGAAACATTTGTGCCAGCACATGAGCTGCAGGTAAATTTACCTCACTGTGCATGTGTGCGCTTCACAGCTGATTTTTGGCAGGTTTGAGGCCTTTTTCAGCCTCCCAAAGTTTTGAGGAAACCTTCTGCAGGCTTTGCAAGCTGAAAACTAGCCCCATTTTGTCACTTTCTGTTTTTCCAAAAATACCAGAAGTGATGAAATGGGGCTAGTTTTCGGCCTGCAAAGCCTGCAGAAGCCTTCCTCAAGACTTCTGGGTACTGGCACGCGAGCGTGAGTGTGCAAGTGCGCACACAATTTTTGGCCCAGGATCCCAAAAAGGATCACTACTCTACTAGGGGATAGTAAAACAAAAGATGAATTAGAGAAAACCACGAAGTATCAAAACTGAAAGATTATGGCACAAACTATCTGTGGTCCCCCAAAAATAAAAGGTTAATCTGATATAACAGGGGTGTCAAACTCAGGTCATAACGGCGGTGTCACGTGACATATGGGGACTTTTTCCCCCTTTGCTGAACCAGACGTGGGCTTGGCCAGCATATGACGTATCTGGGCCGGGAGTTTGACAGCCCTGTGATATAATATGCTCTTGACAGACCCATGCTGACTTTTAGTTATAGTACATTTATTAATTACTCAGACACATATTGTTTCAAACCTTTCTAGTTCCTTGCTCAGTATAGATACTAAATTGACAGGTCTATAGCTTACCCCTCTTTTCTTTTCTGAATTGTGAGACTACATTTTTTCCTGTCCTGGTTTCAGTGAAAGGAATACAGTAGCACTAGCACTTAGACTTATATACCACTTGATAGTGCTTTACACAGTACTCTCTGAGCAGCTTACAATATCAGCCTATTGCCCCCAACAATCTCGGTTTTCATTTTATTGACCTTGGAAGGATGGAAGGCTAAGTCAATCTTGAGTTTCTTAAAATCAAACTCCAGGCTTTGGGCAGAGTTATCTACAATACCGCATTCTAATCACTGCGCCACCACTGCTTCTACAGTAACCCCCCATGCAACTGCAAGTCAAAATGCAGTGTGATGCAGACACTTGGGAACAAGGCTTGCAGAGATGCTGGGGAGGAGAACATGCACTTTGGAAGGAACGGTTGGAGTAGAGCATTTAGAGATTTGTGAAGGCATCAGGATGTTTTTCTGGTGAAATGACAGCTGATGGGCAGGAGAGGTGACAGAAGAGGAAATGGGAAGCAAGAGAAAGACCACGTATGTTCATTACAGCTTGTAGGATAAGGAGTAGACATAATTCAAGATAGAGAGTCCATAATCAGAAAACACACAATGTTGTCAAAAGTACCAAGGGAAGAGTCAAAGACTTAGTCAGGAACACTCTGAGGTTGAAAACAGAGCAGGAGTCAAGAGCAAGACTAAACAAAGTGCAAATCCAGATGTCAAAGTTGGTTTCAAGCAACAGAAGGTAGTCCTGGCATGGTTTAAATCTTCTCCCTGCAGGCATGTACAGCCGAACCTTTCCTTGCTCAATAGGTCTTTGACAGATTAGGCCAGGCCTGCCTGGGCAGAAAATAGGTAGATAGATAGAAATTCAATATTTTTTCCTACCGGGTTCTGTGGGCGTGGCATGGTGGAGATTCAAGTGACTGAGTGGGCACACCCACTCAGTCATATGACCCTCCCCCACAAAGCCACGCCCTCAGAACTGGTAGGGGGAAAAATTGAATACCACCACTGTCTGATTCGCCTTTATCTTTTAACTCTAAGGTCAGCCTGTCCATCTCTGCACAGTCCAAAATCTTTCTTATCACAGTCCCCTCAGATGGTATATTACCCTGTTTCCAGTGCTGTGCATCAGTGATGGGATTCAAAAACTTTTACTACCGGTTCTGTGGGCGTGGCTTGGTGGACGTGGCCATGTGACTGGGTGGGCGTGGCTTTTTTGCAGCCCCCACGCATTTTGGGGAGCTTCCTAGCCACATAGGAGCCTCTCAGGGGGGTCGCTTTTGTTCCCCTAAGGCTCCTCTGGGGCTCTGGAAGAAAAGGAACAGAGCATGGGAGGGGCACGCAGCACCCCTCCAAGCTCCATTTTGGGAGCTTCCTAGCCTCAGAGGAGCCTCGGGGGGGGGCGTTTTTGCTCCCCTAAAGCTCCTCTGGGGCTCTGGAAGGCAAAAAAGGAGGGGTGCCTGAGCTTCTCCCTTCATTTTTTACCTTCCTGGGCCTCGGCAAGGGAAATTCCGGCACAGCTGATCTTATCTACAGCTGATTGTCGGAAGGGAAAAAAAGAAATACCTTAGGCGAATATCAGGCAGACAGGCAGGGTGAGTGAGCATTGGGTGGGAGGGCAACCGGGTGGGGGGCGTGGCCAGCCACAACTTACTACCGGTTCGGCAACCCACGCCAAATTCTTGCTACCAGTTTGCCGAATCTGGTGTGAACTGGCGGAATACCACCACTGCTGTGCATACACTATTCTGGCCGCTGTTGTTATGCGTAGGATGATATATTTGTTGGTCTTAGTATAATCTCACTGTATAAGTCCCAATAGAAACAATTCCAGTCTAAATTCAATTTTTTGTTTTGTAATTTCCTCTATCCACTTTTTAATCTTATTCCAGGTTTTTTTTTTTTTTTTTTGCTTCAGGGCATGTCCACCACACGTGGAAATAGATGCCATGTTTATTTTTGCATTTCCAATATTCTGGTTTTCTAGTTGGAAACATCTTTGCCAAACTGGTAGGGGGTTGGTGCCACCTATACAACATTTTGTATATATTTTATTTATACGTTGCTGATAAAGTTAGTTTATAATTCCCCCCCACATTTTTCCCCAATATTCTAATTCAATGCTGTATCCCAAATTTTTCACCCAAACAATCATTGTTTCTTTTACAATTTCTTCCTCCATTTTAAAGTTCAAAAGTAGGTTATATGTTTTAGATATCACCTTCTTTTCCCGTCCCTGGATTATTTTATCTAATTGTTGCTGCTCTTTATAAAATCCATATTCTTTATCATTTCTATATCCAGTCTGAATTTGTAGATAAGGCCAACAGTCGATATCTATACCTTGTTGTTTTAGTTCTTGTGTTGTTTTCAGCCTTCCTTGTGGGTAAATCAATTCCTTATATTTTCTTACTTTATTTAAATCCATTGCATTGGGATATATCACCGCTTCCATCATTGACAGCCAGATTGGTATTTTCGTGTAATGATTTTTTAAAAAATTTTTCCCCATACCTGAATCTCTGATCTGATGTCTTTGGAAATAAGAATGACTTTTGCGTTTCCCTTCCCATAAGAATCCATGCCACCCTCGTTGCAAGTAATGTCACTTTAATAAAAATATTCTTTTTTAAAATTTGTTTATTCAAAATTTCAAAAAAAAATCAAAAAGAGAAGCATGTTCTCTCACATTTTGCAGCGTTATCATAACAGTGTACATATCTATTAGTGTCAATTAAATTCAATTAAATGATAAATAAGGAATTGAAGATATTTCTTGAAATTAATATAAATGTAAACACAACGATTCAAAACTTATGGGATACAACAAACGCATACGTGAGGGGTCTGACAATAGCATTTGCTATATATATTACCTGGTAATATAATTCCCAGTCCAGAAAAAAGCCACCTCTACTTCTTCTATCCTACATTAATTTCATTTTAATTCTAGGTGTTTTTCCCGCCCAAACAAATTTGGCTATTACCTTATTTAGCTCCTCAAAAAAGGGTTTGCCTAATTTTATTGGTATAGCTTGAAACAGATATAATATTTTCAGTAATATGATCATTTTAACTGCGGCAATCTTTCCAATTAGTGAGATCTGTAAGTTTCCCCATGTCTCCAGATCTTTTTTAAATTTTTAATATTAATTTATAATAGTTATTTTCTTTAATTGAGGAGCATCTTGCTGTTAACCAAATACCAAGATACTTTACCTTTTTGACTATCCGGATTTCCAATTTTCCCTTTAGATCTTTTTTTCTGGGCATCCATCAGGTTTTTGATTATTATTATTTTTTGTTTATTTAAAATCCTGCTACTTTGCCAAATTTTTCAATTTCTAGTAATAGACCAATTCCACTTTCGCCAGGTTCGTCTATAAAAATAACACTACATAGTCAGCAGATGTTTGTGTTTTGTATTCTTCTTTTCTAATTGTAGTTTCCCTTATTTATTGTTCTTCCCTGATATTTGTGAATAGTATTTCTAATGAGAGGATAAAAAGTAGAGGTGACAATGGACATCCTTGTCTCACTCCTTTGTTTATTTTAAATATCTCAGTTTTGTCCCCTTTGAGCCAAAACACTGGCGGTTCAACTTGAGTAAATTGCCGATATCATTCCTATAAATTTTTCTCCAAACTCCATGGCCTTCAGTTGTATAAAAGATTGGCAATTTAACTTATTGAATGTTTTTTTGTGCATCAACACAATGTGATGTCTTGATGCAGTATATGATGCCATGCTTCACAGCAGGAAAGAAGTGCTGCCAAAACTGAATTTTTATTGTCTTTCTAGAAAGGCTGGAACCAAGCAAGTCTCTCTAATTTAGATAGATAGCAAGAATTATGGATCCCTCACAAACAAAGGAGAACAGCTCAGGTGGAGGAAATAGGATGAGATAGGAGAGATGCCACTATACTCAAAAGATGCCAGGTCTGTGATTGAGAGAGAGCCAGAGAAATTCCCAAAAGTGAATAAGTAGCGGAAAAAAGTCCCAGTCTACAGCCAGATCCACACAGATGGAAGTCTCACTTCAACACTGCAGCAAACTTCATCGATGGTTAGGTGCAATGTAGCAGCATTTTTCCAGAAAACATTAAAATATATACATTTTAATGGCATATTTTAATGGCATTTAAAAGATTAAGTAGCGGAAAAAAGTCCCAGTCTACAGCCAGATCCACACAGATGGAAGTCTCACTTCAACACTGCAGCAAACTTCATCGATGGTTAGGTGCAATGTAGCAGCATTTTTCCAGAAAACATTAAAATATATACATTTTAATGGCATATAATACAATTTCCTTCATGGAGCATTATTGCAAGGCTGTATGGATAAACAAAAGCATCTCCAGGCATTACATGTGTTACAGGTCAAAAATTTCCTGTGAGAAATATATAATTTCTTTTGATTCTATCATATTTTACTCAATTCTAAGGTGATCCCCTTTATAAATACTCACACAACTCTTTATAAAAAAAACAGTAAAAACAAGAAAGCTTGCTGTATGTCACGTCTTTAAGAAATATCTTTTTGCATTTTTACTATTTTAAAAGATTTCCCAATTTTGCAGTTTGCATCCATTGATAAACTCCTCACTACTCCAGGGCCTGGATTGCAGAACTGTGATTAAATTAAATTTAGGATTAAGAGTTTTCAGATCATTGATTGATGGACAAGACTAACATGCCATTTGTTTTAATGGTGTGCCGAGGCAAAGCTTGAAATTTCTTCCTTACCAGAACGTTGACATGTAGCTCTGCATTGAGCCATACTGTAGAAGTTGTTTTTATTTCCTCCACATCCACCATAAATGAATCCCCCACAATTCCCAGTTGTTGCGTTGAAATAAAAACGAAGGAGCGAAGCTTTGCACTTTCCTGTGATTGGGGGAAGATTACATATCTCTGGAGATACAGGGGAAACAGAAAAGAACAAAATAAGACAGATTGTCCTTCTTAAGGAAACCCTGAAGTTGTTTGCATGACTCCAAATATTTCAGAATCTATTCGAAAAGAAGATAAAGACAAATCCTCCCGAAACTCCAGAGGAAGTGAAAATACATTGCCTTCCCAACCTTAGTGAGAACACTGCATTTTGAGTCTTTGCCAATAGCTGTTGGAAGCCCTTCAAGCCACTGAGATGCACCCTGGACAATGCAAGCTCCTGCACCCCGAAGAAGAGCTACCAGCCCCCCCCCCCAATTGCTGTGATTCCAGCCTTTTGAGGTGGACTGAGAAAATGGTTAGGGGGAGCTTTCCTGCCATTTGCTAGAGGGTTAAGGATTGTACTCTAGCACAGGGGTCCCCAACCACCGGTCCGCGGACCGGGACCGGTCCATGGAACAAGTCCTACCGGGCCGCTGGTTTGCTGGGCACCGCCATCTTTTTTTGATGAAAAAGTGCTTCCGGTGAGCTTTTCCGGGTAGAAAGCCATTTCTACCTGGAAAAGCTCACGAAGCGCTGCTGCCATCTTTTTTGATGAAAAAGTGCTTCCGGTGAGGTCACCGGAAGCACTTTTCATCAAAAAAGATGGCGGCGCCCAGCTAATGCCGGTACCGGTACTACATAAAAAAGGTTGGGGATACCGGGCTGCGGCATAAGAAAGGTTGGGGATCACTGCTCTAGCAGACTGAAGTCAAAGCCTCTTCAGGAGCTGGACATTCAACACTGAGGGGAGGGACACCTGGAATTTGGGAGTGGGATTGGCCTCTTCCAAAGATTTCATGTGTACCTTCTTCACCCAGACTTAAACCTTTGTCATGTCTGCTTAGGGTGGGAAAATTCATATGTTGTTTTATAGTAGCTTTTGGAATAATGTCTTCTTCATAGTTTTTAGTTGTGTCTTTTTATACGATGTCAGGTTCTCCAACTCCTTAAAATGCTCACATTCCATAATGGTTACCACTGAACTAAGAAGGATGGTGTTGATTGAACTCTACCTTCACTCACATTTCCATCCGTCTGAGGTTGGTAAAATGAGGACGTATATTGTTGGGGGCAAATTGCTGACTCTGTAAAGAGTTCAGAGAATGCTGCTAAAGTATTGTGGGGTGGTATATAAGTGCTAAGTGCTATTGCTATAGAGGTGACTGAAATATTGCAGAAAAGAGACTTTTATTCTGTGTGTCTTGGATGATTCATTCCAGAAAACAGCTTCCTAAAAGCAATATAATCTTCTGGGGGCACCTCCATCATCAAATCTGTCCTTACTCATGGCTCGGAAGAGAAAGGGGTGGTTGCAAGGAGATTGTATGTAGTAGTGCAGAGAAAAGAAGATCTTATCTACCTACCTTGAGAAACGGCATCCTGAAAGGCAAAAATGAGAAGTCCAAAAGTGAGGATTATGTAGTTGAAATGCATCATGGTGATGGAAGTAAGGATCCAATGCTGAGTTAAGCCATTTTATAGATTATTCAACAGGGAACTAGACCTGGGCATTCATGTGGTTGGAACACCAAGGTCCAGTACCCCCAAACTGGAATAATGCTCACATCCCAAAATGGTTACTCCAAGGACCAACGGGGAATATTACAGAACAGTAAGTGTTCTAATTGGGAAATAAATTTTAGAAGTTTATTGACTTCTAAAGTCAATCACTCGTTCAGGTAACTGCAACTCCGAGATCATATCTAATGACCATGAAGAGATTCTCAGTCATCCAGGTCATGGTTGTCCCAACGGTCCTTATTTTCAAGGGGCAACTAGGTTTTCTGATTTTTCTTTGAAGACATTTCATTTATCATCCAAGAGGCTTCTTCAAATGAGCAAATGAGTAAAGAATTGTACCTTAATTAAATTGAAGCCATGAGGAAAGAAATACAAAGGAAACACTAGAATGATTTTGAATCACCTTCCCTCAGTCTCTGTATCTTTCTATCCTTGCAAGCCAATTTTGGTTTTACCAACTCCATAGTCTGCTGTGCATTTACACAACAGTAGTGTCTCATCTCTTTAGACTCTCATGTAATCCAACCTTGACTCCAACTCTGCTTTCCTTATGAACCACTCACTTTTTCTTCATATATTTGCTTTGCAGTTTGATTCCTGTTTATTTACTCTATCAGACTGAATCACTTTCATTCCATTTTGTATTCATTATACCCCACAAAATCTTGATTACGCCCCTTCTTTTTCTACCACAATAATACTTTAGGGACACCTTTAGCTTTCTGGGGTGTTCCCGCTAGGCTTCCCAACTTTTAGTTCCTATAACAAAACATACTCTTTACACAGTATGTCAGATCCGTGAATCTGTCATTTCTTCAATGGAAGAAGAAAAGTTGGGGGAGACTGATAAAGAAATCCTTCTTGATGTAACCTGAATATATTTAATCTCATATCGAATTTGTATAACCTACACATGATACAGTGGAGAGATGAAACCCAGATGGCCGGAACCTATCACCTCTGAGAGAGACAGCCAGGAGATAAAGAGACCATAAAAATTCCACAATGAGATGTGTCCTGAGAAACTCTGAAAAAGATTGTTCTAAAAAGGGGGTGGGGGGGGATTAACATGTTGGCTCTTTGCTTCTCTAAATACACATCAAGATAAGGGGAGGGGTTTTAAATTCCCTTATCTACCTCTGCATGCCTGAGAGACCTTAGACGCTGCTTTTAACCCCTACATGAATTGTCTCATCTCAATAAAGGATTCCTTTTTGATACGTTTTGATATGTTTTCAGAAGTTCATTCTAGTTGATTGAATGGGAAAAGTTCTGTAGCCTGACACAGTCATTTCCTCTTATTTTGTGACATACCGTCAAGCACAAACCACCGTCCTTTTTTCTATCAGACTTTGAAGATGTTAAAATTTCAACATGTGTTATCCCATATTTAATATACATTCTACCAAGTTTCGTGGCCAGCTCGGCCTCTGTTGAGGAAATCAATAATGAGCACCATTTCTAGAGTTCCTGGATGAACTGCTGCTTGAGTTTCTGCAGGATGAGGAAGTTGTGCTGTCCAGCAACCAGGAGAACCAGCTGGTGCTGCTCAGTGGTGGGATTCAAAATTTCTCACTACCGGTTCTGTGATCGTGGCTTGATGGGCATGGAGTGGCTTGGTGTGCGTGGCAGGGGAAGGTTACTGCAAAATCCGCATTCCCTCCCCACCCCACTAACCTGCTTTCCAGCTCTGTTCTCCTGTGCAGGGCAACCACGGAAGACCCAGCCATTCAGCTGGGACTTGGGAGGCGGAGAATAGATGGGGGCGGGGCCAGTAGAGGTGGCATTTGCCGGTTCTCCGAACTACTCAAAATTTCTGCTACCGGTTCTCCAGAACTGGTCAGAACCTGCTGAATACCAACTCCGGTGCTGCTGCTACTCTCTGTAGATGAGGAGTCTCAGTGCAAGGACTCAGCACTGAGAGAGCAGAGCAAATACAATCTGCAA